>NW_025813812.1:0-129982 GCF_021917145.1 Hypomesus transpacificus | reverse complement strand
GCTGCAGAATTACCAATGGGATACCAAATCTGAAATATAATACCATCAAGATCCACAAGGGCCTTTATTTCAACCCAAGGAGTGAAGGGAGGGGGCTTGGTTAGCCTATCCATTCCAGAAAGCCTTTGTGCTTTAAGGCGTGGAATGTAGCGCCACCTATGGGTAATGGTGGGACAGTTGTGGTGTGGTAATTACCCTTGGTCTATACTTTCAAAAAAGCTCGACCAGAGCACACCCCCCGCTCTCAGGGTACCGAGCTTCAGCTCAGTCATGATGCTGGGATGAATGTAGGCCTATATGTAGAGACCAGGGAGACAGACACACCGGCCAGCTGCCCTGATGGGTCCGTGGTAGATCATTAATGCGGGTTGTATCCTACAACGCTCGTGGCCTCCGAGTAGGACATACTGCTGCTGATAGATCAAGACGTTTGGTGGTGGACACATTGCTGGACGAGAGTGACATTGTCTGCCTTCAAGAAACCTGGATGGCCAAGCAAGATCTGGACAAATTGAACTCCCTACACAAGAACTTTCATGGTGCTGGAGAGTCCACTACCGATCTCAGCATGAGAATGGTTTGTGGGAGGATAGCTGGTGGTATAGCTATACTGTGGAACATAAAATATGACCCAACGGTAAAGGTGGTGTGGCTTAACGTTGACTGGGCTATTGGGTTGGAGTTTAATCACAATGAAAATAAATTTACTATTGTAAAATATGTACACACCATATGAATCCTATGACCATGAGGATGAATTTCAGAACAGGTTAGCTTTTATTCAGTCCTTCATAGAGGACAATAGTTCATGTAGTGTCTATGTCATGGGTGATTTTAATGCTGACATGTCAGATAAGCGTTTATTCGCACAACATCTGCAGCAGTTCTGTAATTAAACTAAATTAATGATATCAAGCGTTATTGCCTGATACAAGTTTTACCTATGTAAGTGAAACGTGGCACACAACTTCCTGGCTAGACCATATTGTAACCACAGCCGATGCTCATGACTCACTGGAAAGTATAGAGATGTGTTATGGGCTGGCCACCACTGATCACATACCAGTTGCTATGCTGCTAAATGTTGAGAGTGTACCCTTGTTGCTGGCCCCCCAAGAAAACTGGACTGGTCAAAATTGACCAAAGAGGTTATGCACAGATATTCTCTATTAACTGACAGCTTACATAGTGATGTTGCATTTTCTAGGGATGCCCTAATGTGCACGGATATGAACTGCAAGGATAAACATCATGCTGAAAAGCTCTGTGCCATGTATGATGATATTGTCAAATGTCTTTATGCTTCCAGTGAACCTTTTATTAATCACAAGAGTAAGGTCCCTAACGCACGGCCTGTCTGGAATGAGTTTGTGTCTGAGCAACATGCTGCTGCTAGAGAAGCCTTTAGAGTCTGGTCAGAGGCAGGCAGACCCAGACAGGGAGTGCTCCTTGATAACAAAAACCTCACAAATGCTAGATTTAAATATGCACTCGTTTCATTTAGAGAAATGAAAACACAATGAGAGCAGACTCGCTGGCCAGAAAGATGCAGAATAACAATCTTACTGACTTCTGGAAGGAGGTCAAGATCATAAATAATAACAGAACTCCCCTCCCTTCTGATATCAAAGGGGTTAGTTGTCCAGAGAAGATTGCTGATCTATGGCACGAGCACTACAGTAAACTATTTAATTGTGTTAAAAGTAACACAGTGAGAATTGATAATGAATATAAAGGTATCTCTGCAGACTTGATAGTTAGATCAGTAGATATTTATGATGCCATCCACATGCTAGACAACAACAAAGCTTGTGGTAAGGATTGCATTTCTGCAGAGCATCTAAAAAATGCCAGTTATAGATTCAGTCCATTTCTAGCCATGTGTCTCACTGGAATTATGGTTCATGGTGTTCTACCGAACTCTATTATGTCAGTATTGTTAGTGCCTGTTGTTAAAGATAAGGCTGGTAAACTGAACAGCATAGACAACTATCGACCCATTGCATTGGCCAGTATCTTGTCTAAAGTGTTTGAGAGAATTATTTGATTGAAATTGCAAATGTATATTCTGACTGCAGAAAATCAGTTTGGTTTTAAAAGAAAACATGGTACTGATCTCTGTATCTATGCTCTGAAGGAGATTGTCTCAGGTACACAAGTCTTAATTCATCTGTATTTTTATGCTTTATTGATGCTTACAAAGCTTTGGATCGAATTTGTCATGAAAAACTGTTTATGAAGCTAATAGCGAGAGGTTTCCCTAAACCTCTTGTGAGGATTTTGGTGTTCTGGTATGCCAATCAAACTTTTCATTTCAAATGGGACAATGTTGTATCAGCTCCTTTCCATGTTGGTAACGGAGTTCGACAAGGAGGAATTTGATTTCCCTTTTTGTTTAATATGGATATAGACGACTTATCAAGCCAGCTGAATAAGACAAATACAGGCTGTCTTGTTGGTGAATCTATTGTCAATCATCTGATGTACGCAGATAATCTGGTTCCACTCAGCCTGTTGCAACAGATGCTATGGGTGTGCTCTCAGTATGGCTTAGATCATGATATAAAATATAATGCAAAGAAAAGCCACATAATGATAGTCAGAAGTAATCAGGACAGGAAATTAACCTTCCCTACCTTTTATTTATCTGGCAGTCCCCTTGGTGTTTGTGAGGAAATAAAATATCTGGGACATGTCATTTGTGATGATTGGACAGATGACAACGATATGTATCAACAGCGCTGTCAAATATATTCTCAGGCCAGTATGTTATTAAGGACGTTTTCTATGTGCTCAGATTCAGTTAAATGTTCCCTGTTTAGAACCTACATAACACCATTGTACACTGCTCATTTGTGGTCTATGTACAGGTAAAGGAGTATACAGATACTGAAAGTAGCCTACAATGATGCTTTTAGATTGCTACTTAATGTGCCAAGGTGGCATAGTGCTAGTCAGTTGTTTGTGTCTAAGCACGTACCAACCTGTAAGGCAATCCTGAGACAACTGATGTATGGTTTCAATGATGCTTTTAGATTGCTACTTAATGTGCCTAGGTGGCATAGTGCTGGTCAGTTGTTTCTGTCTAAGCACGTACCAACCTGTAAGGCACTCCTGAGACAACTGATGTATGGTTTCATGTGTCGACTGGACAAGTCTGAGAACTGAATAGTAGAGGCCCTGGTCAACCCTCTAAAGAGCTGCTATCGATTACTTGGAACTTAAGACTACATTGGCACAAAAGTCTTCATACTTTTTATGCACTGTATTATCTATGTTTTATGTTTTCGTTTTACTCTCTTTTTTATAGCTCTATGTCTGTTATTTTATGTGGAACTTGGCGTCTGAAATAAAGATTTATATATATATAAATACATATATATATATCAATGTTTCAGGATTTGTATAACTTTTTACCATTGCATACAAAATCGGAAATGCAATACTAAAAAGATCAGCTTTTGTTAAGAGATCCAAGATTACAAGATCCACAAGGCCTTGGCTAGAAACCAAGGAATGAGTGGGGGCTTGGTCAGCCCACACTCTCCTAAAATGTTGCGTGTGCGTCTTGCCAAGCCCGCGCGTGTGTAAGTTAAGGCTGAGTGTGTGAGGATGTGGAGCACGCGCGGGCAGGAGGAGGGGAGACATTCATTGGAAATTTGGCTAGAAATTAGCCAAGCAAGCATGTTTCAAATATTCACCAAAAATCGACCTTTGATCTTACAGTCAACTTTTTCACAGATTTGTGTTATAAACATTCTCAAGAGTCTTCATATGAACTTGTGATTGAATCAGAGTATCAGTTTTTGACTGGCTGATGTGTAAAGCATTATTTTAGCGTTAGCGATAAGTTCAATTTGCTTTATATCAATCATTTTTGGAGATATGAAGTTGCCTTTGCACACGGTAACATGTTGTAGTGTCTTCCATCGATATACCAAGTTTCGTGTTGATATCTCAAAGATTTGCTGAGACATGACTTCACATCCTGTTTGGCGGCTTTTCTGATGAATTTGATTGGCTGTACCGGACAAACGGTTGTGAGGATCAAAATTCTTTTCGATAACTTTTGTGACGCTTGGTCTGAAGATCATCTCTGGTAACTTTGAAGAAGATATGACAAAAATTGTAGGAGGAGTAGGCTTTCAAAGGTTTTTGATAAAACCGGAAGTAGCGGAAAATCTATATAACCGGAAATTGACGCCATGGGGTGCGTTGAACTCGGCTTGAACCAGGGAATCCAATGGTACCTCATTTTTGAAAATGGGTCATACGGTTCAAAAGTTGCGTGTGTAAACACAAGTCCAACTTTGACCCATTGGTGGCGCTGGAGTGGTCTAATGGGAGACATGAAACTTGGTGTAGGTATAGAATCAACTGTCCTTAATGAGTGTGCCAAATTTCACAAAAAGTTGTCGAAGTGTTCTAGGGGCTGCCATTGACTTCCATGGAACAAGAATAATAATAAAACAATAGGTTTCCTCCTGACGGAGGAATCCTAATAACAATAACTGCAAGCAGTAATGGCGGATTCCTCCAAACATTGCGAACCATTGAAAAATGTATATTCTTGACAAATTGGAACTGTATAGAAAAATCTATGCTGCAGAATTACCAATGGGATACCAAATCTGAAATATAATACCACCAGGATCCACAAGGGCCTTTATTTCAACTCAAGGAGTGAAGGGAGGGGGCTTGGTTAGCCTATCCATTCCAGAAAGCCTTTGTGCTTTAGGGCGTGGAATGTAGCGCCACATATGGGTAATGGTGGGACAGTTGTGGTTTGGTAATTACCCTTGGTCTATACTTTCAAAAAAGCTCGACCAGAGAATACCCCCCGCTCTCAGGGTACCGAGCTTCAGCTCAGTCATGATGCTGGGATGAATGTAGGCCTATATGTAGAGACCAGGGAGACAGACACACCGGCCAGCTGCCCTGATGGGTCCGTGGTAGATCATTAATGCGGGTTGTATCCTACAACGCTCGTGGCCTCCGAGTAGGACATACTGCTGCTGATAGATCAAGACGTTTGGTGGTGGACACATTGCTGGACGAGAGTGACATTGTCTGCCTTCAAGAAACCTGGATGACCAAGCAAGATCTGGACAAATTGAACTCCCTACACAAGAACTTTCATGGTGCTGGAGAGTCCACTACCGATCTCAGCATGAGAATGGTTTGTGGGAGGATAGCTGGTGGTGTAGCTATACTGTGGAACATAAAATATGACCCAACGGTAAAGGTGGTGTGGCTTAACGTTGACTGGGCTATTGGGTTGGAGTTTAATCACAATGAAAATAAATGTACTATTGTAAATGTGTACACACCATATGAATCCTATGACCATGAGGATTAATTTCAGAACAGGTTAGCTTTTATTCAGTCCTTCATAGAGGACAATAGTTCATGTTGTGTCTATGTCATGGGTGATTTTAATGCTGACATGTCAGATAAGTGTTTATTCGCACAACATCTGCAGCAGTTCTGTAATGAAACTAAATTAATTATATCAAGCGTTATTGCCTGATACAAGTTTTACCTATATAAGTGAAACGTGGCACACAACTTCCTGGCTAGACCATATTGTAACCACAGCCGATGCTCATGACTCACTGGAAAGTATAGAGATGTGTTATGGGCTGGCCACCACTGATCACATACCAGTTGCTATGCTGCTAAATGTTGAGAGTGTACCCTTGTTGCTGGCCCCCCAAGAAAACTGGACAGGTCAAAATTGACCAAAGAGGTTATGCACAGATATTCTCTATTAACTGACAGCTTACATAGTGATGTTGCATTTTCTAGGGATGCCCTAATGTGCACGGATATGAACTGCAAGGATAAACATCATGCTGAAAAGCTCTGTGCCATGTATGATGATATTGTCAAATGTCTTTATGCTTCCAGTGAACCTTTTATTAATCACAAGAGTAAGGTCCCTAACGCACGGCCTGTCTGGAATGAGTTTGTGTCTGAGCAACATGCTGCTGCTAGAGAAGCCTTTAGAGTCTGGTCAGAGGCAGGCAGACCCAGACAGGGAGTGCTGCTTGATAACAAAAACCTCACAAATGCTAGATTTAAATATGCACTCGTTTCATTAAGAGAAATGAAAACACAATGAGAGCAGACTCGCTGGCCAGAAAGATGCAGAATAACAATCTTACTGACTTCTGGAAGGAGGTCAAGATCATAAATAATAACAGAACTCCCCTCCCTTCTGATATCAAAGGGGTTAGTTGTCCAGAGAAGATTGCTGATCTATGGCATGAGCACTACAGTAAACTATTTAATTGTGTTCAAAGTAACACAGTGAGAATTGATAATGAATATAAAGGTATCTCTGCAGACTTGATAGTTAGATCAGTAGATATTTATGATGCCATCCACATGCTAGACAACAACAAAGCTTGTGGTATGGATTGCATTTCTGCAGAGCATCTAAAAAATGCCAGTTATAGACTCAGTCCATTTCTAGCCATGTGTCTCACTGGAATTATGGTTCATGGTGTTCTACCGAACTCTATTATGTCAGTACTGTTAGTGCCTGTTGTTAAAGATAAGGCTGGTAAACTGAACAGCATAGACAACTATCGACCCATTGCATTGGCCAGTATCTTGTCTAAAGTGTTTGAGAGAATTATTTGATTGAAATTGGAAATGTATATTCTGACTGCAGAAAATCAGTTTGGTTTTAAAAGAAAACATGGTACTGATCTCTGTATCTATGCTCTGAAGGAGATTGTCTCAGGTACACAAGTCTTAATTCATCTGTATTTTTATGCTTTATTGATGCTTACAAAGCTTTCGATCGAATTTGTCATGAAAAACTGTTTATGAAGCTAATAGCGAGAGGTGTCCCTAAACCTCTTGTGAGGATTTTGGTGTTCTGGTATGCCAATCAAACTTTTCATGTTAAATGGGACAATGTTGTATCAGCTCCTTTCCATGTTGGTAACGGAGTTCGACAAGGAGGAATTTGATTTCCCTTTTTGTTTAATATGGATATGGACGACTTATCAAGCCAGCTGAATAAGACAAATACAGGCTGTCTTGTTGGTGAATCTATTGTCAATCATCTGATGTACGCAGATGATCTGGTTCCACTCAGCCTGTTGCAACAGATGCTATGGGTGTGCTCTCAGTATGGCTTAGATCATGATATAAAATATAATGCAAAGAAAAGCCACATAATGATAGTCAGAAGTAATCAGGACAGGAAATTAACCTTCCCTACCTTTTATTTATCTGGCAGTCCCCTTGGTGTTTGTGAGGAAATAAAATATCTGGGCCATGTCATTTCTGATGATTGGACAGATGACAACGATATGTATCAACAGCGCTGTCAAATATATTCTCAGGCCAGTATGTTATTAAGGACGTTTTCTATGTGCTCAGATTCAGTTAAATGTTCCCTGTTTAGAACCTACATAACACCATTGTACACTGCTCATTTGTGGTCTATGTACAGGAAAAGGAGTATACAGATACTGAAAGTAGCCTACAATGATGCTTTTAGATTGCTACTTAATGTGCCAAGGTGGCATAGTGCTAGTCAGTTGTTTGTGTCTAAGCACGTACCAACCTGTAAGGCAATCCTGAGACAACTGATGTATGGTTTCAATGATGCTTTTAGATTGCTACTTAATGTGCCTAGGTGGCATAGTGCTGGTCAGTTGTTTCTGTCTAAGCACGTACCAACCTGTAAGGCACTCCTGACACAACTGATGTATGGTTTCATGTGTCGACTGGACAAGTCTGAGAACTGAATAGTAGAGGCTCTGGTCAACCCTCTAAAGAGCTGCTATCGATTACTTGGAACTTAAGACTACATTGGCACAAAAGTCTTCATACTTTTTATGCACTGTATTATCTATGTTTTATGTTTTTGTTTTACTCTCTTTTTTATAGCTCTATGTCTGTTATTTTATGTGGAACTTGGCGTCTGAAATAAAGATTTATATATATATAAATACATATATATATATATCAATGTTTCAGGATTTGTATAACTTTTTACCATTGCATACAAAATCGGAAATGCAATACCAAAAAGATCAGCTTTTGTTAAGAGATCCAAGATTACAAGATCCACAAGGCCTTTGCTAGAAACCAAGGAATGAGTGGGGGCTTGGTCAGCCCACACTCTCCTGAAATGTTGCGTGTGCGTCTTGCCAAGCCCGCGCGTGTGTAAGTTAAGGCTGAGTGTGTGAGGATGTGGAGCACGCGCGGGCAGGAGGAGGGGAGACATTCATTGGAAATTTGGCTAGAAATTAGCCAAGCAAGCATGTTTCAAATATTCACCAAAAATCGACCTTTGATCTTACAGTCAACTTTTTCACAGATTTGTGTTATAAACATTCTCAAGAGTCTTCATATGAACTTGTGATTGAATCAGAGTATCAGTTTTTGACTGGCTGATGTGTAAAGCATTATTTTAGCGTTAGCGATAAGTTCAATTTGCTTTATATCAATCATTTTTGGAGATATGAAGTTGCCTTTGCACACGGTAACATGTTGTAGTGTCTTCCATCGATATACCAAGTTTCGTGTTGATATCTCAAAGATTTGCTGAGACATGACTTCACATCCTGTTTGGCGGCTTTTCTGATGAATTTGATTGGCTGTACCGGACAAACGGTTGTGAGGATCAAAATTCTTTTCGATAACTTTTGTGACGCTTGGTCTGAAGATCATCTCTGGTAACTTTGAAGAAGATATGACAAAAATTGTAGGAGGAGTAGGCTTTCAAAGGTTTTTGATAAAACCGGAAATAGCGGAAAATCTATATAACCGGAAATTGACGCCATGGGGTGCGTTGAACTCGGCTTGATCCAGGGAATCCAATGGTACCTCATTTTTGAAAATGGGTCATACGGTTCAAAAGTTGCGTGTGTAAACACAAGTCCAACTTTGACCCGTTGGTGGCGCTGGAGTGGTCTAATGGGAGACATGAAACTTGGTGTAGGTATAGAATCAACTGTCCTTAATGAGTGTGCCAAATTTCACAAAAAGTTGTCGAAGGGTTCTAGGGGCTGCCATTGACTTCCATGGAACAAGAATAATAATAATAATAAAACTAACAATAACAATAGGTTTCCTCCTGACGGAGGAATCCTAAATATAACTGCAAGCAGTAATGGCGGATTCCTCCGAACATTGCGAACCATTGAAAAATGTAACAGTGATGTTAAGAATCCTCATTCAACCATTCACATTCATTTTTCTAACCTCGAAAGTGGACCCTTGGTCATCTGAACGAGCCCAGTTCTTCTTGGCCGCTGTAGAACGTTTGCTGGAACGTGGCATCTAAAAAATACAGAAAAAATCACAACTATAAAAAGCCACATACCACACTACTGAACAACTATTTCATAATCTTAAATAATTGTAACTTCATGCTCAACAGTTCTAGTATACAGACCTTTAAGAACATGATAAGATGGTTTGAATTCTCAAGACACCAACCTCTTTTTACTTTACACATCCAATATTTCCCTGTATTCTATTTCAACTGTGTACATTCGAATGTAAGTCTGTAGATATTAAGAAGCAGATAGATTGAAGACTATAAAAACAAATTTGTGTATATATAGATAAAATGTTACATTAGTACGAGCCCTTGACCTTTTAATAGCATTAAGGGGTATGTGTCTACATATTTGTTTAAAATTTCGCTATATAGTTTCGAGAACAAACAATGAAATAATTCCTGGAATTTCCGCTGATACTTCTTAACCACTTTCAGACCGACTTCAAACGTTCGCTTAAATGTTTTCTATTTTCCACAAAATCGAGAGTTATTTAACACTTTGTTAGCACTATCCTTGGTCACAATGTTTGAGTTAAATTATCCGGACACCTTCTAAAATGACTGTTTCTCAAACCAATTAGCACTAGGCTACGGCTAGCACTACAGCTATCTTACCAAACAAGTTACAAACGTACTGTAGAACGTAACCCGTTAATGAGCAGCGTCACAATATGTGATCGTTCGAATGTCGGTCCCACAGCGTAACATGACAATAATGTTAAAAGTTTTATAGCTTGCAAGCCTGCAATACATACTGTAAACAAAGAAATCCTTAGCTCACCTAGCCTAGCTCAAATTAGCTAATATCTTGTTAGCTAATAACACGCCTTAAAACTATATCAAATAGTCTTCCAATTATCATACATATAATAACGCTAAGATACATGTTTTGTAGGCTACTGTCGTTATATGTAATGATTACTCACGGTCAAATAGTGCAACAAGGAAAATGAAAAGGGCTGCAGTAGTAACGCTAGTTGTCTTCAGGTCTTCAGAGATGAAATAAGTCTTCTTGTTTGGGTCCTGAAGGTGGAGTGCTGAAGCTCAAAATCGTGCATTAGAACGATCCCTCGCGATAGAGGAGCAGGATTTTTCTGTGTCGCTTTAATACTTTCCTTCAACCCTTTTACAACGTGTTTGCATGTCCAGTTACTGCACATTTTTCAACGAACAAACATTTTGTTTCTTTATCGACACAGGCAAGTTTTCAGGAAACCTATAGTCCGCATCCAATCAGAGCTCATATACGTGACACCTTCATAACATCCACCAATCGTGTGCCCCAATATTCAACGTAGGACGTAAACATTCACATGCATTTTGGTGAGCCGGTAATACTGTCAGTGGGTGACAGACCTTCAAATGCATAAAAACAAGTCAAACAATTGTATTATTCAGGTATTCCGTAAAGAAGCATAGCAACATTACACTTGAACGAGCATATTTGTTAGGCTATATTATTAATTGGAAGTGCATTTTATGTGAATATTATTTATAATAACTAAATATATAGTTCAAGAAATGATCTGATTTAAAATAACTACTTTCTTTCCTTCACTTTTGTCTTGTAATACACAAAGATACAAGCCCTAAAGGGAACCTTTCCCTGAGGAAGCAACTACAATTCGAGCCCTATGCTCAAGCCTTACCAGAGTTGGTGTATCACAGTGAACTAGACATCCCATTCAACATTATATGCAAAAGGGAAAAATACACCAAACGAACATTTAGCAGAAAGAGACTAAGTAAAAATGTACATTTACATTACATTTATTCATTTAGCAGACGCTTTTATCCAAAGCGACTTCCAAGAGAGAGCTTTACAAAGTGCATAGGTCACTGATAATAACAAGATAGCCCCACAGCATTGCAAGTAGTCAAAAACAAGAAGTACATATTGTGAACAACCAAAAAATAGTGCTAAAGGGAAGAAACCATAAGAGCATGTAGTTAAACAAGTTAAAATTACATAACATTAATCTCTAAGTGCAAGTGTACCTGTAGGAAAGCATTACAAATAGGAATAACTCAAATAGAATACAACAGTTTAAATCAGCTACCACTAACCAACAAGAGCAACAGTCTAAGCAAGAGTCATTGTGATCCTTGAGGAAACTTGCGTTGGGTTCAGCAAACCATTCTTAAGTACCATTGTACTCCCGGAACAAGTTCGTCTTGAGCCTTCTCTTGAAGGTGGAGAGACAGTCCGTGTCTCAAATGTATAGTGTGTGATACACACATAGCTGGCAAGTTGCTAGTTTCTGCTGACAGGCAAATGGATGAAAACCTCTGACTGTATATCCGTGGTAGGGATTAGGTTGCTTCAGAGGCAAAGTACCATTTCAATAGCTTCAGGGACTAGTCAGCTAAATCTCCCATCCCAAATCAGTCTACCATCTCCAGTCAGATCGGGCTACCATCTCCAGCCAGCTCAGTCTCCCATCATCAGCCAGCTCATGGTCTCTTCACCAGCCAGTTCAGTCTACAGTACACTCAACAAGTATTAGAAACAACACAGCTTACACTCTCCAACTGCAACACATTATACAATCAGATGTTAAAAACAACCTCTCACTCAAATTTTATATGTTACTTTTGACAGGGTTTGACAATATTTATTTAAAGCTCAGCAGCCTTGTATTACTGTTATTTCGGAGCCGGAAGCTTGTAGTCTAGCTTCTTGACACATGATCCTGTTATGAACAATTTGATTTGCTAACAAGATGATATACCAGTTCTGGTTGCTTGGACAGTTTAGGTAGCTAAATTGGAAATGTATATTCTGACTGCAAACAATCAGTTTGGTTTTAAAAGAAAACATGGTACTGATCTCTGTATCTATGCTCTGAAGGAGATTGTCTCAGGTACACAAGTCTTAATTAATCTGTATTTTTATGCTTTATTGATGCTTACAAAGCTTTCGATCGAATTTGTCATGAAAAACTGTTTATGAAGCTAATAGCGAGAGGTGTCCCTAAACCTCTTGTGAGGATTTTGGTGTTCTGGTATGCCAATCAAACTTTTCATGTTAAATGGGACAATGTTGTATCAGCTCCTTAACGGAGTTCGACAAGGAGGAATTTGATTTCCCTTTTTGTTTAATATGGATATGGACGACTTATCAAGCCAGCTGAATAAGACAAATACAGGCTGTCTTGTTGGTGAATCTATTGTCAATCATCTGATGTACGCAGATGATCTGGTTCCACTCAGCCTGTTGCAACAGATGCTATGGGTGTGCTCTCAGTATGGCTTAGATCATGATATAAAATATAATGCAAAGAAAAGCCACATAATGATAGTCAGAAGTAATCAGGACAGGAAATTAACCTTCCCTACCTTTTATTTATCTGGCAGTCCCCTTGGTGTTTGTGAGGAAATAAAATATCTGGGCCATGTCATTTCTGATGATTGGACAGATGACAACGATATGTATCAACAGCGCTGTCAAATATATTCTCAGGCCAGTATGTTATTAAGGACGTTTTCTATGTGCTCAGATTCAGTTAAATGTTCCCTGTTTAGAACCTACATAACACCATTGTACACTGCTCATTTGTGGTCTATGTAGAGGAAAAGGAGTATACAGATACTGAAAGTAGCCTACAATGATGCTTTTAGATTGCTACTTAATGTGCCTAGGTGGCATAGTGCTGGTCAGTTGTTTCTGTCTAAGCACGTACCAACCTGTAAGGCACTCCTGAGACAACTGATGTATGGTTTCATGTGTCGACTGGACAAGTCTGAGAACTGAATAGTAGAGGCCCTGGTCAACCCTCTAAAGAGCTGCTATCGATTACTTGGAACTTAAGACTACATTGGCACAAAAGTCTTCATACTTTTTATGCACTGTATTATCTATGTTTTATGTTTTCGTTTTACTCTCTTTTTTATAGCTCTATGTCTGTTATTTTATGTGGAACTTGGCGTCTGAAATAAAGATTTATATATATATAAATACATTTATATATCAATGTTTTAGGATTTGTATAACTTTTTACCATTGCATACAAAATCGGAAATGCAATACTAAAAAGATCAGCTTTTGTTAAGAGATCCAAGATTACAAGATCCACAAGGCCTTGGCTAGAAACCAAGGAATGAGTGGGGGCTTGGTCAGCCCACACTCTCCTGAAATGTTGCGTGTGCGTCTTGCCAAGCCCGCGCGTGTGTAAGTTAAGGCTGAGTGTGTGAGGATGTGGAGCACGCGCGGGCAGGAGGAGGGGAGACATTCATTGGAAATTTGGCTGGAAATTAGCCAAGCAAGCATGTTTCAAATATTCACCAAAAATCGACCTTTGATCTTACAGTCAACTTTTTCACAGATTTGTGTTATAAACATTCTCAAGAGTCTTCATATGAACTTGTGATTGAATCAGAGTATCAGTTTTTGACTGGCTGATGTGTAAAGCATTATTTTAGCGTTAGCGATAAGTTCAATTTGCTTTATATCAATCATTTTTGGAGATATGAAGTTGCCTTTGCACACGGTAACATGTTGTAGTGTCTTCCATCGATATACCAAGTTTCGTGTTGATATCTCAAAGATTTGCTGAGACATGACTTCACATCCTGTTTGGCGGCTTTTCTGATGAATTTGATTGGCTGTACCGGACAAAGGGTTGTGAGGATCAAAATTCTTTTCGATAACTTTTGTGACGCTTGGTCTGAAGATCATCTCTGGTAACTTTGAAGAAGATATGACAAAAATTGTAGGAGGAGTAGGCTTTCAAAGGTTTTTGATAAAACCGGAAGTAGCGGAAAATCTATATAACCGGAAATTGACGCCATGGGGTGCGTTGAACTCGGCTTGAACCAGGGAATCCAATGGTACCTCATTTTTGAAAATGGGTCATACGGTTCAAAAGTTGCGTGTGTAAACACAAGTCCAACTTTGACCCGTTGGTGGCGCTGGAGTGGTCTAATGGGAGACATGAAACTTGGTGTAGGTATAGAATCAACTGTCCTTAATGAGTGTGCCAAATTTCACAAAAAGTTGTCGAAGTGTTCTAGGGGCTGCCATTGACTTCCATGGAACAAGAATAATAATAATAATAATAATATAACTGCAAGCAGTAATGGCGGATTCCTCCAAACATTGCGAACCATTGAAAAATGTATATTCTTGACAAATTGGAACTGTATAGAAAAATCTATGCTGCAGAATTACCAATGGGATACCAAATCTGAAATATAATACCACCAGGATCCACAAGGGCCTTTATTTCAACTCAAGGAGTGAAGGGAGGGGGCTTGGTTAGCCTATCCATTCCAGAAAGCCTTTGTGCTTTAGGGCGTGGAATGTAGCGCCACATATGGGTAATGGTGGGACAGTTGTGGTTTGGTAATTACCCTTGGTCTATACTTTCAAAAAAGCTCGACCAGAGAATACCCCCCGCTCTCAGGGTACCGAGCTTCAGCTCAGTCATGATGCTGGGATGAATGTAGGCCTATATGTAGAGACCAGGGAGACAGACACACCGGCCAGCTGCCCTGATGGGTCCGTGGTAGATCATTAATGCGGGTTGTATCCTACAACGCTCGTGGCCTCCGAGTAGGACATACTGCTGCTGATAGATCAAGACGTTTGGTGGTGGACACATTGCTGGACGAGAGTGACATTGTCTGCCTTCAAGAAACCTGGATGACCAAGCAAGATCTGGACAAATTGAACTCCCTACACAAGAACTTTCATGGTGCTGGAGAGTCCACTACCGATCTCAGCATGAGAATGGTTTGTGGGAGGATAGCTGGTGGTGTAGCTATACTGTGGAACATAAAATATGACCCAACGGTAAAGGTGGTGTGGCTTAACGTTGACTGGGCTATTGGGTTGGAGTTTAATCACAATGAAAATAAATGTACTATTGTAAATGTGTACACACCATATGAATCCTATGACCATGAGGATGAATTTCAGAACAGGTTAGCTTTTATTCAGTCCTTCATAGAGGACAATAGTTCATGTTGTGTCTATGTCATGGGTGATTTTAATGCTGACATGTCAGATAAGTGTTTATTCGCACAACATCTGCAGCAGTTCTGTAATGAAACTAAATTAATTATATCAAGCGTTATTGCCTGATACAAGTTTTACCTATATAAGTGAAACGTGGCACACAACTTCCTGGCTAGACCATATTGTAACCACAGCTGATTCTCATGACTCACTGGAAAGTATAGAGATGTGTTATGGGCTGGCCACCACTGATCACATACCAGTTGCTATGCTGCTAAATGTTGAGAGTGTACCCTTGTTGCTGGCCCCCCAAGAAAACTGGACTGGTCAAAATTGACCAAAGAGGTTCGGCACAGATATTCTCTATTAACTAATTCTCGGATATGAACTGCAAGGATAAACATAATGCTGAAAAGCTCTGTGCCATGTATGATGATATTGTCAAATGTCTTTATGCTTCCAGTGAACCTTTTATTAATCACAAGAGTAAGGTCCCTAACGCACGGCCTGTCTGGAATGAGTTTGTGTCTGAGCAACATGCTGCTGCTAGAGAAGCCTTTAGAGTCTGGTCAGAGGCAGGCAGACCCAGACAGAGAGTGCTGCTTGATAACAAAAACCTCACAAATGCTAGATTTAAATATGCACTCGTTTCATTAAGAGAAATGAAAACACAATGAGAGCAGACTCGCTGGCCAGAAAGATGCAGAATAACAATCTTACTGACTTCTGGAAGGAGGTCAAGATCATAAATAATAACAGAACTCCCCTCCCTTCTGATATCAAAGGGGTTAGTTGTCCAGAGAAGATTGCTGATCTATGGCATGAGCACTACAGTAAACTATTTAATTGTGTTCAAAGTAACACAGTGAGAATTGATAATCAATATAAAGGTATCTCTGCAGACTTGATAGTTAGATCAGTAGATATTTATGATGCCATCCACATGCTAGACAACAACAAAGCTTGTGGTATGGATTCCATTTCTGCAGAGCATCTAAAAAATGCCAGTTATAGACTCAGTCCATTTCTAGCCATGTGTCTCACTGGAATTATGGTTCATGGTGTTCTACCGAACTCTATTATGTCAGTACTGTTAGTGCCTGTTGTTAAAGATAAGGCTGGTAAACTGAACAGCATAGACAACTGTAGCGCCTCTCTAGTTTGGTGGATTTTTAATGAGAGGTGGCTAACCTGAGTTCGTTAGTAATTGTTACTAACTTAAACCAATTTAACATATGAAAAAAACAATACAACCAACTGTTAAACAAAAACAGGAAAGATTTACTTCAGACAAAAAATCAGTTCTTCAGTTATTGGTTCAACATTTACATGACATCGTAATGCACATGGACACACAATACAAACTAGCCGGCAATGCTAACTACACGAATACCTTAATTCAGTACAGTTCTACGGTGCAGGCCTGAGTGTAGCTCGTGTGCGTTGTAGCCGTAAACAAAATGGCTGTTTCGCCAGGATGGCACAAAATAACAAGGAGCTGGTACCTCGGATCAGCAGTGCGGTAGCACACGCACTGCGGCAGAAGGGCGGCAGCAGGTGAAGGAGAGACCGACCAAATACTCTCGTGGATTTACGAGACGAACCAACTCAGGAAGAAGACTGAGGACGACGACAATCCCGACCTCCACCGGCTCCAACCTGGCACTCGCTGTCGCTAGTCTGGCGGCAAAGCCCGTGCTTAATCCAAAACCGCCAACAGCCAAACTCCTCTTTCTGGGTTATTGTTGTTGGTTGAGATATTCACCCAACAATATAAACATAACACCACTAATGATAATATAAAATCTTCACTCTTGGTATTTTACCGTACGCTACAATTTTCTTCTCCCTCCAACTCCTCCGCTCGCTCTGTCTTTTTCTACTCCAACCTCATCTACCCCAACTTCCCGTGTTACCCTGCCCTTTGACCTCAAACCGGATTGGCTTAACATCATAATCAAAATTAAAGCAACAACATAGATTCACAAAACATTCATCTTACTCTCTTCATATTTGTAACCGGTACATTTTAACATGCGTTTTTTAAACAACAGATATACATTTCCAAATGCTGTATTCAGTAAAACATGAACAATATGCATTTCTCATCAAATCAAAATCATACTCTCAAACCTTAAAGTCTATTTATTAAACTATGAACTTAAGTATTATGTATTCAAACTTTTATATTTATGTAATAGGATTGTTTCAACAGAAATGTTTACCACCCGGGCTACACAACTATCGACCCATTGCATTGGCCAGTATCTTGTCTAAAGTGTTTGAGAGAATTATTTGATTGAAATTGGAAATGTATATTCTGACTGCAGAAAATCAGTTTGGTTTTAAAAGAAAACATGGTACTGATCTCTGTATCTATGCTCTGAAGGAGATTGTCTCAGGTACACAAGTCTTAATTCATCTGTATTTTTATGCTTTATTGATGCTTACAAAGCTTTCGATCGAATTTGTCATGAAAAACTGTTTATGAAGCTAATAGCGAGAGGTTTCCCTAAACCTCTTGTGAGGATTTTGGTGTTCTGGTATGCCAATCAAACTTTTCATGTTAAATGGGACAATGTTGTATCAGCTGCTTTCCATGTTGGTAACGGAGTTCGACAAGGAGGAATTTGATTTCCCTTTTTGTTTAATATGGACGACTTATCAAGCCAGCTGAATAAGACAAATACAGGCTGTCTTGTTGGTGAATCTATTGTCAATCATCTGATGTACGCAGATTATCTGGTTCCACTCAGCCTGTTGCAACAGATGCTATGGGTGTGCTCTCAGTATGGCTTAGATCATGATATAAAATATAATGCAAAGAAAAGCCACATAATGATAGTCAGAAGTAATCAGGACAGGAAATTAACCTTCCCTACCTTTTATTTATCTGGCAGTCCCCTTGGTGTTTGTGAGGAAATAAAATATCTGCCATGTCATTTCTGATGATTGGACAGATGACAACGATATGTATCAACAGCGCTGTCAAATATATTCTCAGGCCAGTATGTTATTAAGGACGTTTTCTATGTGCTCAGATTCAGTTAAATGTTCCCTGTTTAGAACCTACATAACACCATTGTACACTGCTCATTTGTGGTCTATGTACAGGTAAAGGAGTATACAGATACTGAAAGTAGCCTACAATGATGCTTTTAGATTGCTACTTAATGTGCCAAGGTGGCATAGTGCTAGTCAGTTGTTTGTGTCTAAGCACGTACCAACCTGTAAGGCAATCCTGAGACAACTGATGTATGGTTTCAATGATGCTTTTAGATTGCTACTTAATGTGCCTAGGTGGCATAGTGCTGGTCAGTTGTTTCTGTCTAAGCACGTACCAACCTGTAAGGCACTCCTGAGACAACTGATGTATGGTTTCATGTGTCGACTGGACGAGTCTGAGAACTGAATAGTAGAGGCCCTGGTCAACCCTCTAAAGAGCTGCTATCGATTACTTGGAACTTAAGACTACATTGGCACAAAAGTCTTCATACTTTTTATGCACTGTATTATCTATGTTTTATGTTTTCGTTTTACTCTCTTTTTTATAGCTCTATGTCTGTTATTTTATGTGGAACTTGGCGTCTGAAATAAAGATTTATATATATATAAATACATATATATATATCAATGTTTCAGGATTTGTATAACTTTTTACCATTGCATACAAAATCGGAAATGCAATACTAAAAAGATCAGCTTTTGTTAAGAGATCCAAGATTACAAGATCCACAAGGCCTTGGCTAGAAACCAAGGAATGAGTGGGGGCTTGGTCAGCCCACACTCTCCTGAAATGTTGCGTGTGCGTCTTGCCAAGCCCGCGCGTGTGTAAGTTAAGGCTGAGTGTGTGAGGATGTGGAGCACGCGCGGGCAGGAGGAGGGGAGACATTCATTGGAAATTTGGCTAGAAATTAGCCAAGCAAGCATGTTTCAAATATTCACCAAAAATCGACCTTTGATCTTACAGTCAACTTTTTCACAGATTTGTGTTATAAACATTCTCAAGAGTCTTCATATGAACTTGTGATTGAATCAGAGTATCAGTTTTTGACTGGCTGATGTGTAAAGCATTATTTTAGCGTTAGCGATAAGTTCAATTTGCTTTATATCAATCATTTTTGGAGATATGAAGTTGCCTTTGCACACGGTAACATGTTGTAGTGTCTTCCATCGATATACCAAGTTTCGTGTTGATATCTCAAAGATTTGCTGAGACAGGACTTCACATCCTGTTTGGCGGCTTTTCTGATGAATTTGATTGGCTGTACCGGACAAACGGTTGTGAGGATCAAAATTCTTTTCGATAACTTTTGTGACGCTTGGTCTGAAGATCATCTCTGGTAACTTTGAAGAAGATATGACAAAAATTGTAGGAGGAGTAGGCTTTCAAAGGTTTTTGATAAAACCGGAAGTAGCGGAAAATCTATATAACCGGAAATTGACGCCATGGGGTGCGTTGAACTCGGCTTGAACCAGGGAATCCAATGGTACCTCATTTTTGAAAATGGGTCATACGGTTCAAAAGTTGCGTGTGTAAACACAAGTCCAACTTTGACCCATTGGTGGCGCTGGAGTGGTCTAATGGGAGACATGAAACTTGGTGTAGGTATAGAATCAACTGTCCTTAATGAGTGTGCCAAATTTCACAAAAAGTTGTCGAAGTGTTCTAGGGGCTGCCATTGACTTCCATGGAACAAGAATAATAATAAATATAACTGCAAGCAGTAATGGCGGATTCCTCCAAACATTGCGAACCCTTGAAAAATTTATATTCTTGACAAATTGGAACTGTATAGAAAAATCTATGCTGCAGAATTACCAATGGGATACCAAATCTGAAATATAATACCACAAAGATCCACAAGGGCCTATATTTTAACCCAAGGAGTGAAGGGAAGGGGCTTGGTTAGCCTATCCATTCCAGAAAGCCTTTGTGCTTTAGGGCGTGGAATGTAGCGCCACCTATGGGTAATGGTGGGACAGTTGTGGTGTGGCAATTACCCTTGGTCTATACTTTCAAAAAAGCTCGACCAGAGCACACCCCCCGTTCTCAGGGTACCGAGCTTCAGCTCAGTCATGATGCTGGGATGAATGTAGGCCTATATGTAGAGACCGGGGAGACAGACACACCGGCCAGCTGCCCTGATGGGTCCGTGGTAGATCATTAATGCGGGTTGTATCCTACAACGCTCGTGGCCTCCGAGTAGGACATACTGCTGCTGATAGATCAAGACGTTTGGTGGTGGACACATTATTGGACGAGAGTGACATTGTCTGCCTTCAAGAAACCTGGATGGCCAAGCAAGATCTGGACAAATTGAACTCCCTACACAAGAACTTTCATGGTGCTGGAGAGTCCACTACCGATCTCAGCATGAGAATGGTTTGTGGGAGGATAGCTGGTGGTGTAGCTATACTGTGGAACATAAAATATGACCCAACGGTAAAGGTGGTGTGGCTTAACGTTGACTGGGCTATTGGGTTGGAGTTTAATCACAATGAAAATAAATGTACTATTGTAAATGTGTACACATCATATGAATCCTATGACCATGAGGATGAATTTCAGAACAGGTTAGCTTTTATTCAGTCCTTCATAGAGGACAATAGTTCATGTTGTGTCTATGTCATGGGTGATTTTAATGCTGACATGTCAGATAAGCGTTTTTTTTCGCACAACATCTGCAGCAGTTCTGTAATGAAACTAAATTAATGATATCAAGCGTTATTGCCTGATACAAGTTTTACCTATATAAGTGAAACGTGGCACACAACTTCCTGGCTAGACCATATTGTAACCACAGCCGATGCTCATGACTCACTGGAAAGTATAGAGATGTGTTATGGGCTGGCCACCACTGATCACGTACCAGTTGCTATGCTGCTAAATGTTGAGAGTGTACCCTTGTTGCTGGCCCCCCAAGAAAACTGGACTGGTCAAAATTGACCAAAGAGGTTATGCACAGATATTCTCTATTAACTGACAGCTTACATAGTGATGTTGCATTTTCTAGGGATGCCCTAATGTGCACGGATATGAACTGCAAGGATAAACATCATGCTGAAAAGCTCTGTGCCATGTATGATGATATTGTCAAATGTCTTTATGCTTCCAGTGAACCTTTTACTAATCACAAGAGTAAGGTCCCTAACGCACGGCCTGTCTGGAATGAGTTTGTGTCTGAGCAACATGCTGCTGCTAGAGAAGCCTTTAGAGTCTGGTCAGAGGCAGGCAGACCCAGACAGGGAGTGCTGCTTGATAACAAAAACCTCACAAATGCTAGATTTAAATATGCACTCATTTCATTAAGAGAAATGAAAACACAATGAGAGCAGACTCGCTGGCCAGAAAGATGCAGAATAACAATCTTACTGACTTCTGGAAGGAGGTCAAGATCATAAATAATAATAGAACTCCCCTCCCTTCTGATATCAAAGGGGTTAGTTGTCCAGAGAAGATTGCTGATCTATGGCATGAGCACTACAGTAAACTATTTAATTGTGTTCAAAGTAACACAGTGAGAATTGATAATGAATATAAAGGTATCTCTGCAGACTTGATAGTTAGATCAGTAGATATTTATGATGCCATCCACATGCTAGACAACAACAAAGCTTGTGGTATGGATTGCATTTCTGCAGAGCATCTAAAAAATGCCAGTTATAGACTCAGTCCATTTCTAGCCATGTGTCTCACTGGAATTATGGTTCATGGTGTTCTACCGAACTCTATTATGTCAGTACTGTTAGTGCCTGTTGTTAAAGATAAGGCTGGTAAACTGAACAGCATAGACAACTATCGACCCATTGCATTGGCCAGTATCTTGTCTAAAGTGTTTGAGAGAATTATTTGATTGAAATTGGAAATGTATATTCTGACGGCAGAAAATCAGTTTGGTTTTTAAAGAAAACATGGTACTGATCTCTGTATCTATGCTCTGAAGGAGATTGTCTCAGGTACACAAGTCTTAATTTATCTGTATTTTTATGCTTTATTGATGCTTACAAAGCTTTCGATCGAATTTGTCATGAAAAACTGTTTATGAAGCTAATAGCGAGAGGTGTCCCTAAACCTCTTGTGAGGATTTTGGTGTTCTGGTATGCCAATCAAACTTTTCATGTTAAATGGGACAATGTTGTATCAGCTGCTTTCCATGTTGGTAACGGAGTTCGACAAGGAGGAATTTGATTTCCCTTTTTGTTTAATATGGATATGGACGACTTATCAAGCCAGCTGAATAAGACAAATACAGGCTGTCTTGTTGGTGAATCTATTGTCAATCATCTGATGTACGCAGATTATCTGGTTCCACTCAGCCTGTTGCAACAGATGCTATGGGTGTGCTCTCAGTATGGCTTAGATCATGATATAAAATATAATGCAAAGAAAAGCCACATAATGATAGTCAGAAGTAATCAGGACAGGAAATTAACCTTCCCTACCTTTTATTTATCTGGCAGTCCCCTTGGTGTTTGTGAGGAAATAAAATATCTGGGCCATGTCATTTCTGATGATTGGACAGATGACAACGATATGTATCAACAGCGCTGTCAAATATATTCTCAGGCCAGTATGTTATTAAGGACGTTTTCTATGTGCTCAGATTCAGTTCAATGTTCCCTGTTTAGAACCTACATAACACCATTGTACACTGCTCATTTGTGGTCTATGTACAGGAAAAGGAGTATACAGATACTGAAAGTAGCCTACAATGATGCTTTTAGATTGCTACTTAATGTGCCTAGGTGGCATAGTGCTGGTCAGTTGTTTCTGTCTAAGCACGTACCAACCTGTAAGGCACTCCTGAGACAACTGATGTATGGTTTCATGTGTCGACTGGACAAGTCTGAGAACTGAATAGTAGAGGCTCTGGTCAACCCTCTAAAGAGCTGCTATCGATTACTTGGAACTTAAGACTACATTGGCACAAAAGTCTTCATACTTTTTATGCACTGTATTATCTACGTTTTATGTTTTTGTTTTACTCCCTTTTTCATAGCTCTATGTCTGTTATTTTATGTGGAACTTGGCGTCTGAAATAAAGATTTATATATATATGAATACATATATATATATATATATATATCAATGTTTCAGGATTTGTATAACTTTTTACCATTGCATACAAAATCGGTAATCCAAGGCCTTTGCTAGAAACCAAGGAATGAGTGGGGGCTTGGTCAGCCCACACTCTCCTGAAATGTTGCGTGTGCGTCTTGCCAAGCCCGCGCGTGTGTAAGTTAAGGCTGAGTGTGTGAGGATGTGGAGCACGCGCGGGCAGGAGGAGGGGAGACATTCATTGGAAATTTGGCTAGAAATTAGCCAAGCAAGCATGTTTCAAATATTCACCAAAAATCGACCTTTGATCTTACAGTCAACTTTTTCACAGATTTGTGTTATAAACATTCTCAAGAGTCTTCATATGAACTTGTGATTGAATCAGAGTATCAGTTTTTGACTGGCTGATGTGTAAAGCATTATTTTAGCGTTAGCGATAAGTTCAATTTGCTTTATATCAATCATTTTTGGAGATATGAAGTTGCCTTTGCACACGGTAACATGTTGTACTGTCTTCCATCGATATACCAAGTTTCGTGTTGATATCTCAAAGATTTGCTGAGACATGACTTCACATCCTGTTTGGCGGCTTTTCTGATGAATTTGATTGGCTGTACCGGACAAACGGTTGCGAGGATCAAAATTATTTTCGATAACTTTTGTGAGGCTTGGTCTGAAGATCATCTCTGGTAACTTTGAAGAAGATATGACAAAAATTGTAGGAGGAGTAGGCTTTCAAAGGTTTTTGATAAAACCGGAAATAGCGGAAAATCTACATAACCGGAAATTGACGCCATGGGGTGCGTTGAACTCGGCTTGATCCAGGGAATCCAATGGTACCTCATTTTCGAAAATGGGTCATACGGTTCAAAAGTTGCGTGTGTAAACACAAGTCCAACTTTGACCCGTTGGTGGCGCTGGAGTGGTCTAATGGGAGACATGAAACTTGGTGTAGGTATAGAATCAACTGTCCTTAATGAGTGTGCCAAATTTCACAAAAAGTTGTCGAAGGGTTCTAGGGGCTGCCATTGACTTCCATGGAACAAGAATAATAATAATAATAATAATAAAACTAACAATAACAATAGGTTTCCTCCTGACGGAGGAATCCTAATAATAATAATAAAACTAACAATAACAATAGGTTTCCTCCTGACGGAGGAATCCTAATAAATATAACTGCAAGCAGTAATGGCGGATTCCTCCAAACATTGCAAACCATTGAAAAATGTATATTCTTGACAAATTGGAATTGTATAGAAAAATCTATGCTGCAGAATTACCAATGGGATACCAAATCTGAAATATAATACCATCAAGATCCACAAGGGCCTTTATTTCAACCCAAGGAGTGAAGGGAGGGGGCTTGGTTAGCCTATCCATTCCAGAAAGCCTTTGTGCTTTAGGGCGTGGAATGTAGCGCCACCTATGGATAATGGTGGGATAGTTGTGGTGTGGTAATTACCCTTGGTCTATACTTTCAAAAAAGCTCGACCAGAGCACACCCCCCGCTCTCAGGGTACCGAGCTTCAGCTCAGTCATGATGCTGGGATGAATGTAGGCCTATATGTAGAGACCAGGGAGACAGACACACTGGCCAGCTGCCCTGATGGGTCCGTGGTAGATCATTAATGCGGGTTGTATCCTACAACGCTCGTGGCCTCCGAGTAGGACATACTGCTGCTGATAGATCAAGACGTTTGGTGGTGGACACATTGCTGGACGAGAGTGACATTGTCTGCTTTCAAGAAACCTGGATGGCCAAGCAAGATCTGGACAAATTGAACTCCCTACACAAGATGTTTCATGGTGCTGGAGAGTCCACTACCGATCTCAGCATGAGAATGGTTTGTGGGAGGATAGCTGGTGGTGTAGCTATACTGTGGAACATAAAATATGACCCAACGGTAAAGGTGGTTTGGCTTAACGTTGACTGGGCTATTGGGTTGGAGTTTAATCACAATGAAAATAAATGTACTATTGTAAATGTGTACACACAATATGAATCCTATGACCATGAGGATGAATTTCAGAACAGGTTAGCTTTTATTCAGTCCTTCATAGAGGACAATAGTTCATGTAGTGTCTATGTCATTGGTGATTTTAATGCTGACATGTCAGATAAGCGTTTATTCTTACAACATCTGCAGCAGTTCTGTAATGAAACTAAATGAATGATATCAAGCGTTATTGCCTGATACAAATTTTACCTATATAAGTGAAACGTGGCACACAACTTCCTGGCTAGACCATATTGTAACCACAGCCGATGCTCATGACTCACTGGAAAGTATAGAGATGTGTTATGGGCTGGCCACCACTGATCACATACCAGTTGCTATGCTGCTAAATGTTGAGAGTGTACCCTTGTTGCTGGCCCCCCAAGAAAACTGGACTGGTCAAAATTGACCAAAGAGGTTATGCACAGATATTCTCTATTAACTGACAGCTTACATAGTGATGTTGCATTTTCTAGGGATGCCCTAATGTGCACGGATATGAACTGCAAGGATAAACATCATGCTGAAAAGCTCTGTGCCATGTATGATGATATTGTCAAATGTCTTTATGCTTCCAGTGAACCTTTTATTAATCACAAGAGTAAGGTCCCTAACGCACGGCCTGTCTGGAATGAGTTTGTGTCTGAGCAACATGCTGCTGCTAGAGAAGCCTTTAGAGTCTGGTCAGAGGCAGGCAGACCCAGACAGGGATTGCTGCTTGATAACAAAAACCTCACAAATGCTAGATTTAAATATGCACTCGTTTCATTAAGAGAAATGAAAACACAATGAGAGCAGACTCGCTGGCCAGAAAGATGCAGAATAACAATCTCACTGACTTCTGGAAGGAGGTCAAGATCATAAATAATAACAGAACTCCCCTCCCTTCTGATATCAAAGGGGTTAGTTGTCCAGAGAAGATTGCTGATCTATGGCATGAGCACTACAGTAAACTATTTAATTGTGTTCAAAGTAACACAGTGAGAATTGATAATGAATATAAAGGTATCTCTGCAGACTTGATAGTTAGATCAGTAGATATTTATGATGCCATCCACATGCTAGACAACAACAAAGCTTGTGGTATGGATTGCATTTCTGCAGAGCATCTAAAAAATGCCAGTTATAGACTCAGTCCATTTCTAGCCATGTGTCTCACTGGAATTATGGTTCATGGTGTTCTACCGAACTCTATTATGTCAGTACTGTTAGTGCCTGTTGTTAAAGATAAGGCTGGTAAACTGAACATCTAAGACAACTATCGACCCATTGCATTGGCCAGTATCTTGTCTAAAGTGTTTGAGAGAATTATTTGATTGAAATTGGAAATGTATATTCTGACTGCCGAAAATCAGTTTGGTTTTACTGAAAGTAGCCTACAATGATGCTTTTAGATTGCTACTTAATGTGCCAAGGTGGCATAGTGCTAGTCAGTTGTTTGTGTCTAAGCACGTACCAACCTGTAAGGCAATCCTGAGACAACTGATGTATGGTTTCAATGATGCTTTTAGATTGCTACTTAATGTGCCTAGATGGCGTAGTGCTGGTCAGTTGTTTCTGTCTAAGCACGTACCAACCTGTAAGGCACTCCTGAGACAACTGATGTATGGTTTCATGTGTCGACTGGACAAGTCTGAGAACTGAATAGTAGAGGCTCTGGTCAACCCTCTAAAGAGCTGCTATCGATTACTTGGAACTTAAGACTACATTGGCACAAAAGTCTTCATACTTTTTATGCACTGTATTATCTATGTTTTATGTTTTACTCTCTTTTTTATAGCTCTATGTCTGTTATTTTATGTGGAACTTGGCGTCTGAAATAAAGATTTATATATATATATAAATACATATATATATATATCAATGTTTCAGGATTTGTATAACTTTTGACCATTGCATACAAAATCGGAAATGCAATACCAAAAAGATCAGCTTTTGTTAAGAGATCCAAGATTACAAGATCCACAAGGCCTTTGCTAGAGACTAAGGAATGAGTGGGGGCTTGGTCAGCCCACACTCTCCTGAAATGTTGCGTGTGCGTCTTGCCAAGCCCGTGCGTGTGTAAGTTAAGGCTGAGTGTGTGAGGATGTGGAGCACGCGCGGGCAGGAAGAGGGGAGACATTCATTGGAAATTTGGCTAGAAATTAGCCAAGCAAGCATGTTTCAAATGTTCACCAAAAATCGACCTTTGATCTTACAGTCAACTTTTTCACAGATTTGTGTTATAAACATTCTCAAGAGTCTTCATATGAACTTGTGATTGAATCAGAGTATCAGTTTTTGACTGGCTGATGTGTGAAGCATTATTTTAGCGTTAGCGATAAGTTCAATTTGCTTTATATCAATCATTTTTGGAGATATGAAGTTGCCTTTGCACACGGTAACATGTTGTACTGTCTTCCATCGATATACCAAGTTTCGTGTTGATATCTCAAAGATTTGCTGAGACATGACTTCACATCCTGTTTGGCGGCTTTTCTGATGAATTTGATTGGCTGTAACGGACAAACGGTTGTGAGGATCAAAATTCTTTTCGATAACTTTTGTGAGGCTTGGTCTGAAGATCATCTCTGGTAACTTTGAAGAAGATATGACAAAAATTGTAGGAGGAGTAGGCTTTCAAAGGTTTTTGATAAAACCGGAAGTAGCGGAAAATCTATATAACCGGAAATTGACGCCATGGGGTGCGTTGAACTCGGCTTGAACCAGGGAATCCAATGGTACCTCATTTTTGAAAATGGGTCATACGGTTCAAAAGTTGCGTGTGTAAACACAAGTCCAACTTTGACCCGTTGGTGGCGCTGGAGTGGTCTAATGGGAGACATGAAACTTGGTGTAGGTATAGAATCAACTGTCCTTAATGAGTGTGCCAAATTTCACAAAAAGTTGTCGAAGTGTTCTAGGGGCTGCCATTGACTTCCATGGAACAAGAATAATAATAATAAATATAACTGCAAGCAGTAATGGCGGATTCCTCCAAACATTTCGAACCATTGAAAAATGTAACAGTGATGTTAAGAATCCTCATTCAACCATTCACATTCATTTTTCTAACCTCGAAAGTGGACCCTTGGTCATCTGAACGAGCCCAGTTCTTCTTGGCCGCTGTAGAACGTTTGCTGGAACGTGGCATCTAAAAAATACAGAAAAAATCACAACTATAAAAAGCCACATACCACACTACTGAACAACTATTTCATAATCTTAAATAATTGTAACTTCATGCTCAACAGTTCTAGTATACAGACCTTTAAGAACATGATAAGATGGTTTGAATTCTCAAGACACCAACCTCTTTTTACTTTACACATCCAATATTTCCCTGTATTCTATTTCAACTGTGTACATTCGAATGTAAGTCTGTAGATATTAAGAAGCAGATAGATTGAAGACTATAAAAACAAATTTGTGTATATATAGATAAAATGTTACATTAGTACGAGCCCTTGACCTTTTAATAGCATTAAGGGGTATGTGTCTACATATTTGTTTAAAATTTCGCTATATAGTTTCGAGAACAAACAATGAAATAATTCCTGGAATTTCCGCTGATACTTCTTAACCACTTTCAGACCGACTTCAAACGTTCGCTTAAATGTTTTCTATTTTCCACAAAATCGAGAGTTATTTAACACTTTGTTAGCACTATCCTTGGTCACAATGTTTGAGTTAAATTATCCGGACACCTTCTAAAATGGCTGTTTCTCAAACCAATTAGCACTAGGCTACGGCTAGCACTACAGCTATCTTACCAAACAAGTTACAAACGTACTGTAGAACGTAACCCGTTAATGAGCAGCGTCACAATATGTGATCGTTCGAATGTCGGTCCCACAGCGTAACATGACAATAATGTTAAAAGTTTTATAGCTTGCAAGCCTGCAATACATACTGTAAACAAAGAAATCCTTAGCTCACCTAGCCTAGCTCAAATTAGCTAATATATTGTTAGCTAATAACACGCCTTAAAACTATATCAAATAGTCTTCCAATTATCATACATATAATAACGCTAAGATACATGTTTTGTAGGCTACTGTCGTTATATGTAATGATTACTCACGGTCAAATAGTGCAACAAGGAAAATGAAAAGGGCTGCAGTAGTAACGCTAGTTGTCTTCAGGTCTTCAGAGATGAAATAAGTCTTCTTGTTTGGGTCCTGAAGGTGGAGTGCTGAAGCTCAAAATCGTGCATTAGAACGATCCCTCGCGATAGAGGAGCAGGATTTTTCTGTATCGCTTTAATACTTTCCTTCAACCCTTTTACAATGTGTTTGCATGTCCAGTTACTGCACATTTTTCAACGAACAAACATTTTGTTTCTTTATCGACACAGGCAAGTTTTCAGGACACCTATAGTCCGCATCCAATCAGAGCTCATATACGTGACACCTTCATAACATCCACCAATCGTGTACCCCAATATTCAACGTAGGACGTAAACATTCACATGCATTTTGGTGAGCCGGTAATACTGTCAGTGGGTGACAGACCTTCAAATGCATAAAAACAAGTCAAACAATTGTATTATTCAGGTATTCCGTAAAGAAGCATAGCAACATTACACTTGAACGAGCATATTTGTTAGGCTATATTATTAATTGGAAGTGCATTTTATGTGAATATTATTTATAATAACTAAATATATAGTTCAAGAAATGATCTGATTTAAAATAACTACTTTCTTTCCTTCACTTTTGTCTTGTAATACACAAAGATACGAGCCCTAAAGGGACCCTTTCCCTGAGGAAGCAACTACAATTCGAGCCCTATGCTCAAGCCTTACCAGAGTTGGTGTATCACAGTGAACTAGACATCCCATTCAACATTATATGCAAAAGGGAAAAATACACCAAACGAACATTTAGCAGAAAGAGACTAAGTAAAAATGTACATTTACATTACATTTATTCATTTAGCAGACGCTTTTATCCAAAGCGACTTCCAAGAGAGAGCTTTACAAAGTGCATAGGTCACTGATAATAACAACAAGATAGCCCCACAGCATTACAAGTAGTCAAAAACAAGAAGTACACATTGTGAACAACCAAAAAATAGTGCTAAAGGGAAGAAACCATAAGAGCATGTAGTTAAACAAGTTAAAATTACATAACATTAATCTCTAAGTGCAAGTGTACCTGTAGGAAAGCATTACAAATAGGAATAACTCAAATAGAATACAACAGTTTAAATCAGCTACCACTAACCAACAAGAGCAACAGTCTAAGCAAGAGTCATTGTGATCCTTGAGGAAACTTGCGTTGGGTTCAGCAAACCATTCTTAAGTACCATTGTACTCCCGGAACAAGTTTGTCTTGAGCCTTCTCTTGAAGGTGGAGAGACAGTCCGTGTCTCAAATGTATAGTGTGTGATACACACATAGCTGGCAAGTTGCTAGTTTCTGCTGACAGGCAAATGGATGAAAACCTCTGACTGCATATCCGTGGTAGGGATTAGGTTGCTTCAGAGGCAAAGTACCATTTCAATAGCTTCAGGGACTAGTCAGCTAAATCTCCCATCCCAAATCAGTCTACCATCTCCAGTCAGATCGGGCTACCATCTCCAGCCAGCTCAGTCTCCCATCATCAGCCAGCTCATGGTCTCTTCACCAGCCAGTTCAGTCTACAGTACACTCAACAAGTATTAGAAACAACACAGCTTACACTCTCCAACTGCAACACATTATACAATCAGATGTTAAAAACAACCTCTCACTCAAATTTTATATGTTACTTTTGACAGGGTTTGACAATATTTATTTAAAGCTCAGCAGCCTTGTATTACTGTTATTTCGGAGCCGGAAGCTTGTAGTCTAGCTTCTTGACACATGATCCTGTTATGAACAATTTGATTTGCTAACAAGATGATATACCAGTTCTGGTTGCTTGGACAGTTTAGGTAGCTAAATTGGAAATGTATATTCTGACTGCAGACAATCAGTTTGGTTTTAAAAGAAAACATGGTACTGATCTCTGTATCTATGCTCTGAAGGAGATTGTCTCAGGTACACAAGTCTTAATTTATCTGTATTTTTATGCTTTATTGATGCTTACAAAGCTTTCGATCGAATTTGTCATGAAAAACTGTTTATGAAGCTAATAGCGAGAGGTGTCCCTAAACCTCTTGTGAGGATTTTGGTGTTCTGGTATGCCAATCAAACTTTTCATGTTAAATGGGACAATGTTGTATCAGCTCCTTAACGGAGTTCGACAAGGAGGAATTTGATTTCCCTTTTTGTTTAATATGGATATGGACGACTTATCAAGTCAGCTGAATAAGACAAATACAGGCTGTCTTGTTGGTGAATCTATTGTCAATCATCTGATGTACGCAGATTATCTGGTTCCACTCAGCCTGTTGCAACAGATGCTATGGGTGTGCTCTCAGTATGGCTTAGATCATGATATAAAATATAATGCAAAGAAAAGCCACATAATGATAGTCAGAAGTAATCAGGACAGGGAATTAACCTTCCCTACCTTTTATTTATCTGGCAGTCCCCTTGGTGTTTGTGAGGAAATAAAATATCTGCCATGTCATTTCTGATGATTGGACAGATGACAACGATATGTATCAACAGCGCTGTCAAATATATTCTCAGGCCAGTATGTTATTAAGGACATTTTCTATGTGCTCAGATTCAGTTAAATGTTCCCTGTTTAGAACCTACATAACACCATTGCACACTGCTCATTTGTGGTCTATGTACAGGAAAAGGAGTATACAGATACTGAAAGTAGCCTACAATGATGCTTTTAGATTGCTACTTAATGTGCCAAGGTGGCATAGTGCTAGTCAGTTGTTTGTGTCTAAGCACGTACCAACCTGTAAGGCAATCCTGAGACAACTGATGTATGGTTTCAATGATGCTTTTAGATTGCTACTTAATGTGCCTAGGTGGCATAGTGCTGGTCAGTTGTTTCTGTCTAAGCACGTACCAACCTGTAAGGCACTCCTGAGACAACTGATGTATGGTTTCATGTGTCGACTGGACAAGTCTGAGAACTGAAAAGTAGAGGCCCTGGTCAACCCTCTAAAGAGCTGCTATCGATTACTTGGAACTTAAGACTACATTGGCACAAAAGTCTTCATACTTTTTATGCACTGTATTATCTATGTTTTATGTTTTCGTTTTACTCTCTTTTTTATAGCTCTATGTCTGTTATTTTATGTGGAACTTGGCGTCTGAAATAAAGATTTATATATATATAAATACATATATATATATCAATGTTTCAGGATTTGTATAACTTTTTACCATTGCATACAAAATCGGAAATGCAATACTAAAAAGATCAGCTTTTGTTAAGAGATCCAAGATTACAAGATCCACAAGGCCTTGGCTAGAAACCAAGGAATGAGTGGGGGCTTGGTCAGCCCACACTCTCCTGAAATGTTGCGTGTGCGTCTTGCCAAGCCCGCGCGTGTGTAAGTTAAGGCTGAGTGTGTGAGGATGTGGAGCACGCGCGGGCAGGAGGAGGGGAGACATTCATTGGAAATTTGGCTGGAAATTAGCCAAGCAAGCATGTTTCAAATATTCACCAAAAATCGACCTTTGATCTTACAGTCAACTTTTTCACAGATTTGTGTTATAAACATTCTCAAGAGTCTTCATATGAACTTGTGATTGAATCAGAGTATCAGTTTTTGACTGGCTGATGTGTAAAGCATTATTTTAGCGTTAGCGATAAGTTCAATTTGCTTTATATCAATCATTTTTGGAGATATGAAGTTGCCTTTGCACACGGTAACATGTTGTAGTGTCTTCCATCGATATACCAAGTTTCGTGTTGATATCTCAAAGATTTGCTGAGACATGACTTCACATCCTGTTTGGCGGCTTTTCTGATGAATTTGATTGGCTGTACCGGACAAAGGGTTGTGAGGATCAAAATTCTTTTCGATAACTTTTGTGACGCTTGGTCTGAAGATCATCTCTGGTAACTTTGAAGAAGATATGACAAAAATTGTAGGAGGAGTAGGCTTTCAAAGGTTTTTGATAAAACCGGAAGTAGCGGAAAATCTATATAACCGGAAATTGACGCCATGGGGTGCGTTGAACTCGGCTTGAACCAGGGAATCCAATAGTACCTCATTTTTGAAAATGGGTCATACGGTTCAAAAGTTGCGTGTGTAAACACAAGTCCAACTTTGACCCGTTGGTGGCGCTGGAGTGGTCTAATGGGAGACATGAAACTTGGTGTAGGTATAGAATCAACTGTCCTTAATGAGTGTGCCAAATTTCACAAAAAGTTGTCGAAGTGTTCTAGGGGCTGCCATTGACTTCCATGGAACAAGAATAATAATAATAATAATAATAATAATAAAACTAACAATAACAATAGGTTTCCTCCTGACGGAGGAATCCTAATAATAATAAAACTAACAATAACAATAGGTTTCCTCCTGACGGAGGAATCCTAAATATAACTGCAAGCAGTAATGGCGGATTCCTCCAAACATTGCGAACCATTGAAAAATGTATATTCTTGACAAATTGGAACTGTATAGAAAAATCTATGCTGCAGAATTACCAATGGGATACCAAATCTGAAATATAATACCACCAGGATCCACAAGGGCCTTTATTTCAACTCAAGGAGTGAAGGGAGGGGGCTTGGTTAGCCTATCCATTCCAGAAAGCCTTTGTGCTTTAGGGCGTGGAATGTAGCGCCACATATGGGTAATGGTGGGACAGTTGTGGTTTGGTAATTACCCTTGGTCTATACTTTCAAAAAAGCTCGACCAGAGCATACCCCCCGCTCTCAGGGTACCGAGCTTCAGCTCAGTCATGATGCTGGGATGAATGTAGGCCTATATGTAGAGACCAGGGAGACAGACACACCGGCCAGCTGCCCTGATGGGTCCGTGGTAGATCATTAATGCGGGTTGTATCCTACAACGCTCGTGGCCTCCGAGTAGGACATACTGCTGCTGATAGATCAAGACGTTTGGTGGTGGACACATTGCTGGACGAGAGTGACATTGTCTGCCTTCAAGAAACCTGGATGACCAAGCAAGATCTGGACAAATTGAACTCCCTACACAAGAACTTTCATGGTGCTGGAGAGTCCACTACCGATCTCAGCATGAGAATGGTTTGTGGGAGGATAGCTGGTGGTGTAGCTATACTGTGGAACATAAAATATGACCCAACGGTAAAGGTGGTGTGGCTTAACGTTGACTGGGCTATTGGGTTGGAGTTTAATCACAATGAAAATAAATGTACTATTGTAAATGTGTACACACCATATGAATCCTATGACCATGAGGATGAATTTCAGAACAGGTTAGCTTTTATTCAGTCCTTCATAGAGGACAATAGTTCATGTTGTGTCTATGTCATGGGTGATTTTAATGCTGACATGTCAGATAAGTGTTTATTCGCACAACATCTGCAGCAGTTCTGTAATGAAACTAAATTAATTATATCAAGCGTTATTGCCTGATACAAGTTTTACCTATATAAGTGAAACGTGGCACACAACTTCCTGGCTAGACCATATTGTAACCACAGCCGATTCTCATGACTCACTGGAAAGTATAGAGATGTGTTATGGGCTGGCCACCACTGATCACATACCAGTTGCTATGCTGCTAAATGTTGAGAGTGTACCCTTGTTGCTGGCCCCCCAAGAAAACTGGACTGGTCAAAATTGACTAAAGAGGTTCGGCACAGATATTCTCTATTAACTAATTCTCGGATATGAACTGCAAGGATAAACATAATGCTGAAAAGCTCTGTGCCATGTATGATGATATTGTCAAATGTCTTTATGCTTCCAGTGAACCTTTTATTAATCACAAGAGTAAGGTCCCTAACGCACGGCCTGTCTGGAATGAGTTTGTGTCTGAGCAACATGCTGCTGCTAGAGAAGCCTTTAGAGTCTGGTCAGAGGCAGGCAGACCCAGACAGAGAGTGCTGCTTGATAACAAAAACCTCACAAATGCTAGATTTAAATATGCACTCGTTTCATTAAGAGAAATGAAAACACAATGAGAGCAGACTCGCTGGCCAGAAAGATGCAGAATAACAATCTTACTGACTTCTGGAAGGAGGTCAAGATCATAAATAATAACAGAACTCCCCTCCCTTCTGATATCAAAGGGGTTAGTTGTCCAGAGAAGATTGCTGATCTATGGCATGAGCACTACAGTAAACTATTTAATTGTGTTCAAAGTAACACAGTGAGAATTGATAATCAATATAAAGGTATCTCTGCAGACTTGATAGTTAGATCAGTAGATATTTATGATGCCATCCACATGCTAGACAACAACAAAGCTTGTGGTATGGATTCCATTTCTGCAGAGCATCTAAAAAATGCCAGTTATAGACTCAGTCCATTTCTAGCCATGTGTCTCACTGGAATTATGGTTCATGGTGTTCTACCGAACTCTATTATGTCAGTACTGTTAGTGCCTGTTGTTAAAGATAAGGCTGGTAAACTGAACAGCATAGACAACTGTAGCGCCTCTCTAGTTTGGTGGATTTGTAATGAGAGGTGGCTAACCTGAGTTCGTTAGTAATTGTTACTAACTTAAACCAATTTAACATATGAAAAAAACAATACAACCAACTGTTAAACAAAAACAGGAAAGATTTACTTCAGACAAAAAATCAGTTCTTCAGTTATTGGTTCAACATTTACATGACATCGTAATGCACATGGACACACAATACAAACTAGCCGGCAATGCTAACTACACGAATACCTTAATTCAGTACAGTTCTACGGTGCAGGCCTGAGTGTAGCTCGTGTGCGTTGTAGCCGTAAACAAAATGGCTGTTTCGCCAGGATGGCACAAAATAACAAGGAGCTGGTACCTCGGATCAGCAGTGCGGTAGCACACGCACTGCGGCAGAAGGGCGGCAGCAGGTGAAGGAGAGACCGACCAAATACTCTCGTGGATTTACGAGACGAACCAACTCAGGAAGAAGACTGAGGACGACGACAATCCCGACCTCCACCGGCTCCAACCTGGCACTCGCTGTCGCTAGTCTGGCGGCAAAGCCCGTGCTTAATCCAAAACCGCCAACAGCCAAACTCCTCTTTCTGGGTTATTGTTGTTGGTTGAGATATTCACCCAACAATATAAACATAACACCACTAATGATAATATAAAATCTTCACTCTTGGTATTTTACCGTACGCTACAATTTTCTTCTCCCTCCAACTCCTCCGCTCGCTCTGTCTTTTTCTACTCCAACCTCATCTACCCCAACTTCCCGTGTTACCCTGCCCTTTGACCTCAAACCGGATTGGCTTAACATCATAATCAAAATTAAAGCAACAACATAGATTCACAAAACATTCATCTTACTCTCTTCATATTTGTAACCGGTACATTTTAACATGCGTTTTTTAAACAACAGATATACATTTCCAAATGCTGTATTCAGTAAAACATGAACAATATGCATTTCTCATCAAATCAAAATCATACTCTCAAACCTTAAAGTCTATTTATTAAACTATGAACTTAAGTATTATGTATTCAAACTTTTATATTTATGTAATAGGATTGTTTCAACAGAAATGTTTACCACCCGGGCTACACAACTATCGACCCATTGCATTGGCCAGTATCTTGTCTAAAGTGTTTGAGAGAATTATTTGATTGAAATTGGAAATGTATATTCTGACTGCAGAAAATCAGTTTGGTTTTAAAAGAAAACATGGTACTGATCTCTGTATCTATGCTCTGAAGGAGATTGTCTCAGGTACACAAGTCTTAATTCATCTGTATTTTTATGCTTTATTGATGCTTACAAAGCTTTCGATCGAATTTGTCATGAAAAACTGTTTATGAAGCTAATAGCGAGAGGTGTCCCTAAACCTCTTGTGAGGATTTTGGTGTTCTGGTATGCCAATCAAACTTTTCATGTTAAATGGGACAATGTTGTATCAGCTGCTTTCCATGTTGGTAACGGAGTTCGACAAGGAGGAATTTGATTTCCCTTTTTGTTTAATATGGATATGGACGACTTATCAAGCCAGCTGAATAAGACAAATACAGGCTGTCTTGTTGGTGAATCTATTGTCAATCATCTGATGTACGCAGATTATCTGGTTCCACTCAGCCTGTTGCAACAGATGCTATGGGTGTGCTCTCAGTATGGCTTAGATCATGATATAAAATATAATGCAAAGAAAAGCCACATAATGATAGTCAGAAGTAATCAGGACAGGAAATTAACCTTCCCTACCTTTTATTTATCTGGCAGTCCCCTTGGTGTTTGTGAGGAAATAAAATATCTGCCATGTCATTTCTGATGATTGCACAGATGACAACGATATGTATCAACAGCGCTGTCAAATATATTCTCAGGCCAGTATGTTATTAAGGACGTTTTCTATGTGCTCAGATTCAGTTAAATGTTCCCTGTTTAGAACCTACATAACACCATTGTACACTGCTCATTTGTGGTCTATGTACAGGTAAAGGAGTATACAGATACTGAAAGTAGCCTACAATGATGCTTTTAGATTGCTACTTAATGTGCCAAGGTGGCATAGTGCTAGTCAGTTGTTTGTGTCTAAGCACGTACCAACCTGTAAGGCAATCCTGAGACAACTGATGTATGGTTTCAATGATGCTTTTAGATTGCTACTTAATGTGCCTAGGTGGCATAGTGCTAGTCAGTTGTTTCTGTCTAAGCACGTACCAACCTGTAAGGCACTCCTGAGACAACTGATGTATGGTTTCATGTGTCGACTGGACAAGTCTGAGAACTGAATAGTAGAGGCTCTGGTCAACCCTCTAAAGAGCTACTATCGATTACTTGGAACTTAAGACTACATTGGCACAAAAGTCTTCATACTTTTTATGCACTGTATTATCTATGTTTTATGTTTTCGTTTTACTCTCTTTTTTATAGCTCTATGTCTGTTATTTTATGTGGAACTTGGCGTCTGAAATAAAGATTTATATATATATAAATACATATATATATATATCAATGTTTCAGGATTTGTATAACTTTTTACCATTGCATACAAAATCGGAAATGCAATACTAAAAAGATCAGCTTTTGTTAAGAGATCCAAGATTACAAGATCCACAAGGCCTTTGCTAGAAACCAAGGAATGAGTGGGGGCTTGGTCAGCCCACACTCTCCTGAAATGTTGCGTGTGCGTCTTGCCAAGCCCGCGCGTGTGTAAGTTAAGGCTGAGTTTGTGAGGATGTGGAGCACGCGCGGGCAGGAGGAGGGGAGACATTCATTGGAAATTTGGCTAGAAATTAGCCAAGCAAGCAGGTTTCAAATATTCACCAAAAATCGACCTTTGATCTTACAGTCAAATTTTTCACAGATTTGTGTTATAAACATTCTCAAGAGTCTTCATATGAACTTGTGATTGAATCAGAGTATCAGTTTTTGACTGGCTGATGTGTAAAGCATTATTTTAGCGTTAGCGATAAGTTCAATTTGCTTTATATCAATCATTTTTGGAGATATGAAGTTGCCTTTGCACACGGTAACATGTTGTAGTGTCTTCCATCGATATACCAAGTTTCGTGTTGATATCTCAAAGATTTGCTGAGACATGACTTCACATCCTGTTTGGCGGCTTTTCTGATGAATTTGATTGGCTGTACCGGACAAACGGTTGCGAGGATCAAAATTCTTTTCGATAACTTTTGTGACGCTTGGTCTGAAGATCATCTCTGGTAACTTTGAAGAAGATATGACAAAAATTGTAGGAGGAGTAGGCTTTCAAAGGTTTTTGATAAAACCGGAAATAGCGGAAAATCTATATAACCGGAAATTGACGCCATGGGGTGCGTTGAACTCGGCTTGATCCAGGGAATCCAATGGTACCTCATTTTTGAAAATGGGTCATACGGTTCAAAAGTTGCGTGTGTAAACACAAGTCCAACTTTGACCCGTTGGTGGCGCTGGAGTGATCTAATGGGAGACATGAAACTTGGTGTAGGCATAGAATCAACTGTCCTTAATGAGTGTGCCAAATTTCACAAAAAGTTGTCGAAGGGTTCTAGGGGCTGCCATTGACTTCCATGGAACAAGAATAATAATAAATATAACTGCAAGCAGTAATGGCGGATTCCTCCAAACATTGCGAACCATTGAAAAATGTATATTCTTGACAAATTGGAACTGTATAGAAAAATCTATGCTGCAGAATTACCAATGGGATACCAAATCTGAAATATAATACCACCAGGATCCACAAGGGCCTTTATTTCAACTCAAGGAGTGAAGGGAGGGGGCTTGGTTAGCCTATCCATTCCAGAAAGCCTTTGTGCTTTAGGGCGTGGAATGTAGCGCCACATATGGGTAATGGTGGGACAGTTGTGGTTTGGTAATTACCCTTGGTCTATACTTTCAAAAAAGCTCGACCAGAGAATACCCCCCGCTCTCAGGGTACCGAGCTTCAGCTCAGTCATGATGCTGGGATGAATGTAGGCCTATATGTAGAGACCAGGGAGACAGACACACCGGCCAGCTGCCCTGATGGGTCCGTGGTAGATCATTAATGCGGGTTGTATCCTACAACGCTCGTGGCCTCCGAGTAGGACATACTGCTGCTGATAGATCAAGACGTTTGGTGGTGGACACATTGCTGGACGAGAGTGACATTGTCTGCCTTCAAGAAACCTGGATGACCAAGCAAGATCTGGACAAATTGAACTCCCTACACAAGAACTTTCATGGTGCTGGAGAGTCCACTACCGATCTCAGCATGAGAATGGTTTGTGGGAGGATAGCTGGTGGTGTAGCTATACTGTGGAACATAAAATATGACCCAACGGTAAAGGTGGTGTGGCTTAACGTTGACTGGGCTATTGGGTTGGAGTTTAATCACAATGAAAATAAATGTACTATTGTAAATGTGTACACACCATATGAATCCTATGACCATGAGGATGAATTTCAGAACAGGTTAGCTTTTATTCAGTCCTTCATAGAGGACAATAGTTCATGTTGTGTCTATGTCATGGGTGATTTTAATGCTGACATGTCAGATAAGTGTTTATTCGCACAACATCTGCAGCAGTTCTGTAATGAAACTAAATTAATTATATCAAGCGTTATTGCCTGATACAAGTTTTACCTATATAAGTGAAACGTGGCACACAACTTCCTGGCTAGACCATATTGTAACCACAGCCGATTCTCATGACTCACTGGAAAGTATAGAGATGTGTTATGGGCTGGCCACCACTGATCACATACCAGTTGCTATGCTGCTAAATGTTGAGAGTGTACCCTTGTTGCTGGCCCCCCAAGAAAACTGGACTGGTCAAAATTGACCAAAGAGGTTCGGCACAGATATTCTCTATTAACTAATTCTCGGATATGAACTGCAAGGATAAACATAATGCTGAAAAGCTCTGTGCCATGTATGATGATATTGTCAAATGTCTTTATGCTTCCAGTGAACCTTTTATTAATCACAAGAGTAAGGTCCCTAACGCACGGCCTGTCTGGAATGAGTTTGTGTCTGAGCAACATGCTGCTGCTAGAGAAGCCTTTAGAGTCTGGTCAGAGGCAGGCAGACCCAGACAGAGAGTGCTGCTTGATAACAAAAACCTCACAAATGCTAGATTTAAATATGCACTCGTTTCATTAAGAGAAATGAAAACACAATGAGAGCAGACTCGCTGGCCAGAAAGATGCAGAATAACAATCTTACTGACTTCTGGAAGGAGGTCAAGATCATAAATAATAACAGAACTCCCCTCCCTTCTGATATCAAAGGGGTTAGTTGTCCAGAGAAGATTGCTGATCTATGGCATGAGCACTACAGTAAACTATTTAATTGTGTTCAAAGTAACACAGTGAGAATTGATAATCAATATAAAGGTATCTCTGCAGACTTGATAGTTAGATCAGTAGATATTTATGATGCCATCCACATGCTAGACAACAACAAAGCTTGTGGTATGGATTCCATTTCTGCAGAGCATCTAAAAAATGCCAGTTATAGACTCAGTCCATTTCTAGCCATGTGTCTCACTGGAATTATGGTTCATGGTGTTCTACCGAACTCTATTATGTCAGTACTGTTAGTGCCTGTTGTTAAAGATAAGGCTGGTAAACTGAACAGCATAGACAACTGTAGCGCCTCTCTAGTTTGGTGGATTTGTAATGAGAGGTGGCTAACCTGAGTTCGTTAGTAATTGTTACTAACTTAAACCAATTTAACATATGAAAAAAACAATACAACCAACTGTTAAACAAAAACAGGAAAGATTTACTTCAGACAAAAAATCAGTTCTTCAGTTATTGGTTCAACATTTACATGACATCGTAATGCACATGGACACACAATACAAACTAGCCGGCAATGCTAACTACACGAATACCTTAATTCAGTACAGTTCTACGGTGCAGGCCTGAGTGTAGCTCGTGTGCGTTGTAGCCGTAAACAAAATGGCTGTTTCGCCAGGATGGCACAAAATAACAAGGAGCTGGTACCTCGGATCAGCAGTGCGGTAGCACACGCACTGCGGCAGAAGGGCGGCAGCAGGTGAAGGAGAGACCGACCAAATACTCTCGTGGATTTACGAGACGAACCAACTCAGGAAGAAGACTGAGGACGACGACAATCCCGACCTCCACCGGCTCCAACCTGGCACTCGCTGTCGCTAGTCTGGCGGCAAAGCCCGTGCTTAATCCAAAACCGCCAACAGCCAAACTCCTCTTTCTGGGTTATTGTTGTTGGTTGAGATATTCACCCAACAATATAAACATAACACCACTAATGATAATATAAAATCTTCACTCTTGGTATTTTACCGTACGCTACAATTTTCTTCTCCCTCCAACTCCTCCGCTCGCTCTGTCTTTTTCTACTCCAACCTCATCTACCCCAACTTCCCGTGTTACCCTGCCCTTTGACCTCAAACCGGATTGGCTTAACATCATAATCAAAATTAAAGCAACAACATAGATTCACAAAACATTCATCTTACTCTCTTCATATTTGTAACCGGTACATTTTAACATGCGTTTTTTAAACAACAGATATACATTTCCAAATGCTGTATTCAGTAAAACATGAACAATATGCATTTCTCATCAAATCAAAATCATACTCTCAAACCTTAAAGTCTATTTATTAAACTATGAACTTAAGTATTATGTATTCAAACTTTTATATTTATGTAATAGGATTGTTTCAACAGAAATGTTTACCACCCGGGCTACACAACTATCGACCCATTGCATTGGCCAGTATCTTGTCTAAAGTGTTTGAGAGAATTATTTGATTGAAATTGGAAATGTATATTCTGACTGCAGAAAATCAGTTTGGTTTTAAAAGAAAACATGGTACTGATCTCTGTATCTATGCTCTGAAGGAGATTGTCTCAGGTACACAAGTCTTAATTCATCTGTATTTTTATGCTTTATTGATGCTTACAAAGCTTTCGATCGAATTTGTCATGAAAAACTGTTTATGAAGCTAATAGCGAGAGGTTTCCCTAAACCTCTTGTGAGGATTTTGGTGTTCTGGTATGCCAATCAAACTTTTCATGTTAAATGGGACAATGTTGTATCAGCTGCTTTCCATGTTGGTAACGGAGTTCGACAAGGAGGAATTTGATTTCCCTTTTTGTTTAATATGGATATGGACGACTTATCAAGCCAGCTGAATAAGACAAATACAGGCTGTCTTGTTGGTGAATCTATTGTCAATCATCTGATGTACGCAGATTATCTGGTTCCACTCAGCCTGTTGCAACAGATGCTATGGGTGTGCTCTCAGTATGGCTTAGATCATGATATAAAATATAATGCAAAGAAAAGCCACATAATGATAGTCAGAAGTAATCAGGACAGGAAATTAACCTTCCCTACCTTTTATTTATCTGGCAGTCCCCTTGGTGTTTGTGAGGAAATAAAATATCTGCCATGTCATTTCTGATGATTGGACAGATGACAACGATATGTATCAACAGCGCTGTCAAATATATTCTCAGGCCAGTATGTTATTAAGGACATTTTCTATGTGCTCAGATTCAGTTAAATGTTCCCTGTTTAGAACCTACATAACACCATTGCACACTGCTCATTTGTGGTCTATGTACAGGAAAAGGAGTATACAGATACTGAAAGTAGCCTACAATGATGCTTTTAGATTGCTACTTAATGTGCCAAGGTGGCATAGTGCTAGTCAGTTGTTTGTGTCTAAGCACGTACCAACCTGTAAGGCAATCCTGAGACAACTGATGTATGGTTTCAATGATGCTTTTAGATTGCTACTTAATGTGCCTAGGTGGCATAGTGCTGGTCAGTTGTTTCTGTCTAAGCACGTACCAACCTGTAAGGCACTCCTGAGACAACTGATGTATGGTTTCATGTGTCGACTGGACAAGTCTGAGAACTGAATAGTAGAGGCCCTGGTCAACCCTCTAAAGAGCTGCTATCGATTACTTGGAACTTAAGACTACATTGGCACAAAAGTCTTCATACTTTTTATGCACTGTATTATCTATGTTTTATGTTTTCGTTTTACTCTCTTTTTTATAGCTCTATGTCTGTTATTTTATGTGGAACTTGGCGTCTGAAATAAAGATTTATATATATATAAATACATATATATATATCAATGTTTCAGGATTTGTATAACTTTTTACCATTGCATACAAAATCGGAAATGCAATACTAAAAAGATCAGCTTTTGTTAAGAGATCCAAGATTACAAGATCCACAAGGCCTTGGCTAGAAACCAAGGAATGAGTGGGGGCTTGGTCAGCCCACACTCTCCTGAAATGTTGCGTGTGCGTCTTGCCAAGCCCGCGCGTGTGTAAGTTAAGGCTGAGTGTGTGAGGATGTGGAGCACGCGCGGGCAGGAGGAGGGGAGACATTCATTGGAAATTTGGCTGGAAATTAGCCAAGCAAGCATGTTTCAAATATTCACCAAAAATCGACCTTTGATCTTACAGTCAACTTTTTCACAGATTTGTGTTATAAACATTCTCAAGAGTCTTCATATGAACTTGTGATTGAATCAGAGTATCAGTTTTTGACTGGCTGATGTGTAAAGCATTATTTTAGCGTTAGCGATAAGTTCAATTTGCTTTATATCAATCATTTTTGGAGATATGAAGTTGCCTTTGCACACGGTAACATGTTGTAGTGTCTTCCATCGATATACCAAGTTTCGTGTTGATATCTCAAAGATTTGCTGAGACATGACTTCACATCCTGTTTGGCGGCTTTTCTGATGAATTTGATTGGCTGTACCGGACAAAGGGTTGTGAGGATCAAAATTCTTTTCGATAACTTTTGTGACGCTTGGTCTGAAGATCATCTCTGGTAACTTTGAAGAAGATATGACAAAAATTGTAGGAGGAGTAGGCTTTCAAAGGTTTTTGATAAAACCGGAAGTAGCGGAAAATCTATATAACCGGAAATTGACGCCATGGGGTGCGTTGAACTCGGCTTGAACCAGGGAATCCAATAGTACCTCATTTTTGAAAATGGGTCATACGGTTCAAAAGTTGCGTGTGTAAACACAAGTCCAACTTTGACCCGTTGGTGGCGCTGGAGTGGTCTAATGGGAGACATGAAACTTGGTGTAGGTATAGAATCAACTGTCCTTAATGAGTGTGCCAAATTTCACAAAAAGTTGTCGAAGTGTTCTAGGGGCTGCCATTGACTTCCATGGAACAAGAATAATAATAAATATAACTGCAAGCAGTAATGGCGGATTCCTCCAAACATTGCGAACCATTGAAAAATGTATATTCTTGACAAATTGGAACTGTATAGAAAAATCTATGCTGCAGAATTACCAATGGGATACCAAATCTGAAATATAATACCATCAAGATCCACAAGGGCCTTTATTTCAACCCAAGGAGTGAAGGGAGGGGGCTTGGTTAGCCTATCCATTCCAGAAAGCCTTTGTGCTTTAGGGCGTGGAATGTAGCGCCACCTATGGGTAATGGTGGGACAGTTGTGGTGGTAATTACCCTTGGTCTATACTTTCAAAAAAGCTCGACCAGAGCATACCCCCCGCTCTCAGGGTACCGAGCTTCAGCTCAGTCATGATGCTGGGATGAATGTAGGCCTATATGTAGAGACCAGGGAGACAGACACACCGGCCAGCTGCCCTGATGGGTCCGTGGTAGATCATTAATGCGGGTTGTATCCTACAACGCTCGTGGCCTCCGAGTAGGACATACTGCTGCTGATAGATCAAGACGTTTGGTGGTGGACACATTGCTGGACGAGAGTGACATTGTCTGCCTTCAAGAAACCTGGATGGCCAAGCAAGATCTGGACAAATTGAACTCCCTACACAAGAACTTTCATGGTGCTGGAGAGTCCACTACCGATCTCAGCATGAGAATGGTTTGTGGGAGGATAGCTGGTGGTGTAGCTATACTGTGGAACATAAAATATGACCCAACGGTAAAGGTGGTGTGGCTTAACGTTGACTGGGCTATTGGGTTGGAGTTTAATCACAATGAAAATAAATGTACTATTGTAAATGTGTACACACCATATGAATCCTATGACCATGAGGATGAATTTCAGAACAGGTTAGCTTTTATTCAGTCCTTCATAGAGGACAATAGTTCATGTTGTGTCTATGTCATGGGTGATTTTAATGCTGACATGTCAGATAAGTGTTTATTCGCACAACATCTGCAGCAGTTCTGTAATGAAACTAAATTAATTATATCAAGCGTTATTGCCTGATACAAGTTTTACCTATATAAGTGAAACGTGGCACACAACTTCCTGGCTAGACCATATTGTAACCACAGCCGATGCTCATGACTCACTGGAAAGTATAGAGATGTGTTATGGGCTGGCCACCACTGATCACATACCAGTTGCTATGCTGCTAAATGTTGAGAGTGTACCCTTGTTGCTGGCCCCCCAAGAAAACTGGACTGGTCAAAATTGACTAAAGAGGTTCGGCACAGATATTCTCTATTAACTAATTCTCGGATATGAACTGCAAGGATAAACATAATGCTGAAAAGCTCTGTGCCATGTATGATGATATTGTCAAATGTCTTTATGCTTCCAGTGAACCTTTTATTAATCACAAGAGTAAGGTCCCTAACGCACGGCCTGTCTGGAATGAGTTTGTGTCTGAGCAACATGCTGCTGCTAGAGAAGCCTTTAGAGTCTGGTCAGAGGCAGGCAGACCCAGACAGAGAGTGCTGCTTGATAACAAAAACCTCACAAATGCTAGATTTAAATATGCACTCGTTTCATTAAGAGAAATGAAAACACAATGAGAGCAGACTCGCTGGCCAGAAAGATGCAGAATAACAATCTTACTGACTTCTGGAAGGAGGTCAAGATCATAAATAATAACAGAACTCCCCTCCCTTCTGATATCAAAGGGGTTAGTTGTCCAGAGAAGATTGCTGATCTATGGCATGAGCACTACAGTAAACTATTTAATTGTGTTCAAAGTAACACAGTGAGAATTGATAATCAATATAAAGGTATCTCTGCAGACTTGATAGTTAGATCAGTAGATATTTATGATGCCATCCACATGCTAGACAACAACAAAGCTTGTGGTATGGATTCCATTTCTGCAGAGCATCTAAAAAATGCCAGTTATAGACTCAGTCCATTTCTAGCCATGTGTCTCACTGGAATTATGGTTCATGGTGTTCTACCGAACTCTATTATGTCAGTACTGTTAGTGCCTGTTGTTAAAGATAAGGCTGGTAAACTGAACAGCATAGACAACTGTAGCGCCTCTCTAGTTTGGTGGATTTGTAATGAGAGGTGGCTAACCTGAGTTCGTTAGTAATTGTTACTAACTTAAACCAATTTAACATATGAAAAAAACAATACAACCAACTGTTAAACAAAAACAGGAAAGATTTACTTCAGACAAAAAATCAGTTCTTCAGTTATTGGTTCAACATTTACATGACATCGTAATGCACATGGACACACAATACAAACTAGCCGGCAATGCTAACTACACGAATACCTTAATTCAGTACAGTTCTACGGTGCAGGCCTGAGTGTAGCTCGTGTGCGTTGTAGCCGTAAACAAAATGGCTGTTTCGCCAGGATGGCACAAAATAACAAGGAGCTGGTACCTCGGATCAGCAGTGCGGTAGCACACGCACTGCGGCAGAAGGGCGGCAGCAGGTGAAGGAGAGACCGACCAAATACTCTCGTGGATTTACGAGACGAACCAACTCAGGAAGAAGACTGAGGACGACGACAATCCCGACCTCCACCGGCTCCAACCTGGCACTCGCTGTCGCTAGTCTGGCGGCAAAGCCCGTGCTTAATCCAAAACCGCCAACAGCCAAACTCCTCTTTCTGGGTTATTGTTGTTGGTTGAGATATTCACCCAACAATATAAACATAACACCACTAATGATAATATAAAATCTTCACTCTTGGTATTTTACCGTACGCTACAATTTTCTTCTCCCTCCAACTCCTCCGCTCGCTCTGTCTTTTTCTACTCCAACCTCATCTACCCCAACTTCCCGTGTTACCCTGCCCTTTGACCTCAAACCGGATTGGCTTAACATCATAATCAAAATTAAAGCAACAACATAGATTCACAAAACATTCATCTTACTCTCTTCATATTTGTAACCGGTACATTTTAACATGCGTTTTTTAAACAACAGATATACATTTCCAAATGCTGTATTCAGTAAAACATGAACAATATGCATTTCTCATCAAATCAAAATCATACTCTCAAACCTTAAAGTCTATTTATTAAACTATGAACTTAAGTATTATGTATTCAAACTTTTATATTTATGTAATAGGATTGTTTCAACAGAAATGTTTACCACCCGGGCTACACAACTATCGACCCATTGCATTGGCCAGTATCTTGTCTAAAGTGTTTGAGAGAATTATTTGATTGAAATTGGAAATGTATATTCTGACTGCAGAAAATCAGTTTGGTTTTAAAAGAAAACATGGTACTGATCTCTGTATCTATGCTCTGAAGGAGATTGTCTCAGGTACACAAGTCTTAATTCATCTGTATTTTTATGCTTTATTGATGCTTACAAAGCTTTCGATCGAATTTGTCATGAAAAACTGTTTATGAAGCTAATAGCGAGAGGTGTCCCTAAACCTCTTGTGAGGATTTTGGTGTTCTGGTATGCCAATCAAACTTTTCATGTTAAATGGGACAATGTTGTATCAGCTGCTTTCCATGTTGGTAACGGAGTTCGACAAGGAGGAATTTGATTTCCCTTTTTGTTTAATATGGATATGGACGACTTATCAAGCCAGCTGAATAAGACAAATACAGGCTGTCTTGTTGGTGAATCTATTGTCAATCATCTGATGTACGCAGATTATCTGGTTCCACTCAGCCTGTTGCAACAGATGCTATGGGTGTGCTCTCAGTATGGCTTAGATCATGATATAAAATATAATGCAAAGAAAAGCCACATAATGATAGTCAGAAGTAATCAGGACAGGAAATTAACCTTCCCTACCTTTTATTTATCTGGCAGTCCCCTTGGTGTTTGTGAGGAAATAAAATATCTGCCATGTCATTTCTGATGATTGCACAGATGACAACGATATGTATCAACAGCGCTGTCAAATATATTCTCAGGCCAGTATGTTATTAAGGACGTTTTCTATGTGCTCAGATTCAGTTAAATGTTCCCTGTTTAGAACCTACATAACACCATTGTACACTGCTCATTTGTGGTCTATGTACAGGTAAAGGAGTATACAGATACTGAAAGTAGCCTACAATGATGCTTTTAGATTGCTACTTAATGTGCCAAGGTGGCATAGTGCTAGTCAGTTGTTTGTGTCTAAGCACGTACCAACCTGTAAGGCAATCCTGAGACAACTGATGTATGGTTTCAATGATGCTTTTAGATTGCTACTTAATGTGCCTAGGTGGCATAGTGCTAGTCAGTTGTTTCTGTCTAAGCACGTACCAACCTGTAAGGCACTCCTGAGACAACTGATGTATGGTTTCATGTGTCGACTGGACAAGTCTGAGAACTGAATAGTAGAGGCTCTGGTCAACCCTCTAAAGAGCTACTATCGATTACTTGGAACTTAAGACTACATTGGCACAAAAGTCTTCATACTTTTTATGCACTGTATTATCTATGTTTTATGTTTTCGTTTTACTCTCTTTTTTATAGCTCTATGTCTGTTATTTTATGTGGAACTTGGCGTCTGAAATAAAGATTTATATATATATAAATACATATATATATATATCAATGTTTCAGGATTTGTATAACTTTTTACCATTGCATACAAAATCGGAAATGCAATACTAAAAAGATCAGCTTTTGTTAAGAGATCCAAGATTACAAGATCCACAAGGCCTTTGCTAGAAACCAAGGAATGAGTGGGGGCTTGGTCAGCCCACACTCTCCTGAAATGTTGCGTGTGCGTCTTGCCAAGCCCGCGCGTGTGTAAGTTAAGGCTGAGTTTGTGAGGATGTGGAGCACGCGCGGGCAGGAGGAGGGGAGACATTCATTGGAAATTTGGCTAGAAATTAGCCAAGCAAGCAGGTTTCAAATATTCACCAAAAATCGACCTTTGATCTTACAGTCAAATTTTTCACAGATTTGTGTTATAAACATTCTCAAGAGTCTTCATATGAACTTGTGATTGAATCAGAGTATCAGTTTTTGACTGGCTGATGTGTAAAGCATTATTTTAGCGTTAGCGATAAGTTCAATTTGCTTTATATCAATCATTTTTGGAGATATGAAGTTGCCTTTGCACACGGTAACATGTTGTAGTGTCTTCCATCGATATACCAAGTTTCGTGTTGATATCTCAAAGATTTGCTGAGACATGACTTCACATCCTGTTTGGCGGCTTTTCTGATGAATTTGATTGGCTGTACCGGACAAACGGTTGCGAGGATCAAAATTCTTTTCGATAACTTTTGTGACGCTTGGTCTGAAGATCATCTCTGGTAACTTTGAAGAAGATATGACAAAAATTGTAGGAGGAGTAGGCTTTCAAAGGTTTTTGATAAAACCGGAAATAGCGGAAAATCTATATAACCGGAAATTGACGCCATGGGGTGCGTTGAACTCGGCTTGATCCAGGGAATCCAATGGTACCTCATTTTTGAAAATGGGTCATACGGTTCAAAAGTTGCGTGTGTAAACACAAGTCCAACTTTGACCCGTTGGTGGCGCTGGAGTGATCTAATGGGAGACATGAAACTTGGTGTAGGCATAGAATCAACTGTCCTTAATGAGTGTGCCAAATTTCACAAAAAGTTGTCGAAGGGTTCTAGGGGCTGCCATTGACTTCCATGGAACAAGAATAATAATAAATAAAACTAACTGCAAGCAGTAATGGCGGATTCCTCCAAACATTGCGAACCATTGAAAAATGTATATTCTTGACAAATTGGAACTGTATAGAAAAATCTATGCTGCAGAATTACCAATGGGATACCAAATCTGAAATATAATACCACCAGGATCCACAAGGGCCTTTATTTCAACTCAAGGAGTGAAGGGAGGGGGCTTGGTTAGCCTATCCATTCCAGAAAGCCTTTGTGCTTTAGGGCGTGGAATGTAGCGCCACATATGGGTAATGGTGGGACAGTTGTGGTTTGGTAATTACCCTTGGTCTATACTTTCAAAAAAGCTCGACCAGAGAATACCCCCCGCTCTCAGGGTACCGAGCTTCAGCTCAGTCATGATGCTGGGATGAATGTAGGCCTATATGTAGAGACCAGGGAGACAGACACACCGGCCAGCTGCCCTGATGGGTCCGTGGTAGATCATTAATGCGGGTTGTATCCTACAACGCTCGTGGCCTCCGAGTAGGACATACTGCTGCTGATAGATCAAGACGTTTGGTGGTGGACACATTGCTGGACGAGAGTGACATTGTCTGCCTTCAAGAAACCTGGATGACCAAGCAAGATCTGGACAAATTGAACTCCCTACACAAGAACTTTCATGGTGCTGGAGAGTCCACTACCGATCTCAGCATGAGAATGGTTTGTGGGAGGATAGCTGGTGGTGTAGCTATACTGTGGAACATAAAATATGACCCAACGGTAAAGGTGGTGTGGCTTAACGTTGACTGGGCTATTGGGTTGGAGTTTAATCACAATGAAAATAAATGTACTATTGTAAATGTGTACACACCATATGAATCCTATGACCATGAGGATGAATTTCAGAACAGGTTAGCTTTTATTCAGTCCTTCATAGAGGACAATAGTTCATGTTGTGTCTATGTCATGGGTGATTTTAATGCTGACATGTCAGATAAGTGTTTATTCGCACAACATCTGCAGCAGTTCTGTAATGAAACTAAATTAATTATATCAAGCGTTATTGCCTGATACAAGTTTTACCTATATAAGTGAAACGTGGCACACAACTTCCTGGCTAGACCATATTGTAACCACAGCCGATTCTCATGACTCACTGGAAAGTATAGAGATGTGTTATGGGCTGGCCACCACTGATCACATACCAGTTGCTATGCTGCTAAATGTTGAGAGTGTACCCTTGTTGCTGGCCCCCCAAGAAAACTGGACTGGTCAAAATTGACCAAAGAGGTTCGGCACAGATATTCTCTATTAACTAATTCTCGGATATGAACTGCAAGGATAAACATAATGCTGAAAAGCTCTGTGCCATGTATGATGATATTGTCAAATGTCTTTATGCTTCCAGTGAACCTTTTATTAATCACAAGAGTAAGGTCCCTAACGCACGGCCTGTCTGGAATGAGTTTGTGTCTGAGCAACATGCTGCTGCTAGAGAAGCCTTTAGAGTCTGGTCAGAGGCAGGCAGACCCAGACAGAGAGTGCTGCTTGATAACAAAAACCTCACAAATGCTAGATTTAAATATGCACTCGTTTCATTAAGAGAAATGAAAACACAATGAGAGCAGACTCGCTGGCCAGAAAGATGCAGAATAACAATCTTACTGACTTCTGGAAGGAGGTCAAGATCATAAATAATAACAGAACTCCCCTCCCTTCTGATATCAAAGGGGTTAGTTGTCCAGAGAAGATTGCTGATCTATGGCATGAGCACTACAGTAAACTATTTAATTGTGTTCAAAGTAACACAGTGAGAATTGATAATCAATATAAAGGTATCTCTGCAGACTTGATAGTTAGATCAGTAGATATTTATGATGCCATCCACATGCTAGACAACAACAAAGCTTGTGGTATGGATTCCATTTCTGCAGAGCATCTAAAAAATGCCAGTTATAGACTCAGTCCATTTCTAGCCATGTGTCTCACTGGAATTATGGTTCATGGTGTTCTACCGAACTCTATTATGTCAGTACTGTTAGTGCCTGTTGTTAAAGATAAGGCTGGTAAACTGAACAGCATAGACAACTGTAGCGCCTCTCTAGTTTGGTGGATTTGTAATGAGAGGTGGCTAACCTGAGTTCGTTAGTAATTGTTACTAACTTAAACCAATTTAACATATGAAAAAAACAATACAACCAACTGTTAAACAAAAACAGGAAAGATTTACTTCAGACAAAAAATCAGTTCTTCAGTTATTGGTTCAACATTTACATGACATCGTAATGCACATGGACACACAATACAAACTAGCCGGCAATGCTAACTACACGAATACCTTAATTCAGTACAGTTCTACGGTGCAGGCCTGAGTGTAGCTCGTGTGCGTTGTAGCCGTAAACAAAATGGCTGTTTCGCCAGGATGGCACAAAATAACAAGGAGCTGGTACCTCGGATCAGCAGTGCGGTAGCACACGCACTGCGGCAGAAGGGCGGCAGCAGGTGAAGGAGAGACCGACCAAATACTCTCGTGGATTTACGAGACGAACCAACTCAGGAAGAAGACTGAGGACGACGACAATCCCGACCTCCACCGGCTCCAACCTGGCACTCGCTGTCGCTAGTCTGGCGGCAAAGCCCGTGCTTAATCCAAAACCGCCAACAGCCAAACTCCTCTTTCTGGGTTATTGTTGTTGGTTGAGATATTCACCCAACAATATAAACATAACACCACTAATGATAATATAAAATCTTCACTCTTGGTATTTTACCGTACGCTACAATTTTCTTCTCCCTCCAACTCCTCCGCTCGCTCTGTCTTTTTCTACTCCAACCTCATCTACCCCAACTTCCCGTGTTACCCTGCCCTTTGACCTCAAACCGGATTGGCTTAACATCATAATCAAAATTAAAGCAACAACATAGATTCACAAAACATTCATCTTACTCTCTTCATATTTGTAACCGGTACATTTTAACATGCGTTTTTTAAACAACAGATATACATTTCCAAATGCTGTATTCAGTAAAACATGAACAATATGCATTTCTCATCAAATCAAAATCATACTCTCAAACCTTAAAGTCTATTTATTAAACTATGAACTTAAGTATTATGTATTCAAACTTTTATATTTATGTAATAGGATTGTTTCAACAGAAATGTTTACCACCCGGGCTACACAACTATCGACCCATTGCATTGGCCAGTATCTTGTCTAAAGTGTTTGAGAGAATTATTTGATTGAAATTGGAAATGTATATTCTGACTGCAGAAAATCAGTTTGGTTTTAAAAGAAAACATGGTACTGATCTCTGTATCTATGCTCTGAAGGAGATTGTCTCAGGTACACAAGTCTTAATTCATCTGTATTTTTATGCTTTATTGATGCTTACAAAGCTTTCGATCGAATTTGTCATGAAAAACTGTTTATGAAGCTAATAGCGAGAGGTTTCCCTAAACCTCTTGTGAGGATTTTGGTGTTCTGGTATGCCAATCAAACTTTTCATGTTAAATGGGACAATGTTGTATCAGCTGCTTTCCATGTTGGTAACGGAGTTCGACAAGGAGGAATTTGATTTCCCTTTTTGTTTAATATGGATATGGACGACTTATCAAGCCAGCTGAATAAGACAAATACAGGCTGTCTTGTTGGTGAATCTATTGTCAATCATCTGATGTACGCAGATTATCTGGTTCCACTCAGCCTGTTGCAACAGATGCTATGGGTGTGCTCTCAGTATGGCTTAGATCATGATATAAAATATAATGCAAAGAAAAGCCACATAATGATAGTCAGAAGTAATCAGGACAGGAAATTAACCTTCCCTACCTTTTATTTATCTGGCAGTCCCCTTGGTGTTTGTGAGGAAATAAAATATCTGCCATGTCATTTCTGATGATTGGACAGATGACAACGATATGTATCAACAGCGCTGTCAAATATATTCTCAGGCCAGTATGTTATTAAGGACATTTTCTATGTGCTCAGATTCAGTTAAATGTTCCCTGTTTAGAACCTACATAACACCATTGCACACTGCTCATTTGTGGTCTATGTACAGGAAAAGGAGTATACAGATACTGAAAGTAGCCTACAATGATGCTTTTAGATTGCTACTTAATGTGCCAAGGTGGCATAGTGCTAGTCAGTTGTTTGTGTCTAAGCACGTACCAACCTGTAAGGCAATCCTGAGACAACTGATGTATGGTTTCAATGATGCTTTTAGATTGCTACTTAATGTGCCTAGGTGGCATAGTGCTGGTCAGTTGTTTCTGTCTAAGCACGTACCAACCTGTAAGGCACTCCTGAGACAACTGATGTATGGTTTCATGTGTCGACTGGACAAGTCTGAGAACTGAATAGTAGAGGCCCTGGTCAACCCTCTAAAGAGCTGCTATCGATTACTTGGAACTTAAGACTACATTGGCACAAAAGTCTTCATACTTTTTATGCACTGTATTATCTATGTTTTATGTTTTCGTTTTACTCTCTTTTTTATAGCTCTATGTCTGTTATTTTATGTGGAACTTGGCGTCTGAAATAAAGATTTATATATATATAAATACATATATATATATCAATGTTTCAGGATTTGTATAACTTTTTACCATTGCATACAAAATCGGAAATGCAATACTAAAAAGATCAGCTTTTGTTAAGAGATCCAAGATTACAAGATCCACAAGGCCTTGGCTAGAAACCAAGGAATGAGTGGGGGCTTGGTCAGCCCACACTCTCCTGAAATGTTGCGTGTGCGTCTTGCCAAGCCCGCGCGTGTGTAAGTTAAGGCTGAGTGTGTGAGGATGTGGAGCACGCGCGGGCAGGAGGAGGGGAGACATTCATTGGAAATTTGGCTGGAAATTAGCCAAGCAAGCATGTTTCAAATATTCACCAAAAATCGACCTTTGATCTTACAGTCAACTTTTTCACAGATTTGTGTTATAAACATTCTCAAGAATCTTCATATGAACTTGTGATTGAATCAGAGTATCAGTTTTTGACTGGCTGATGTGTAAAGCATTATTTTAGCGTTAGCGATAAGTTCAATTTGCTTTATATCAATCATTTTTGGAGATATGAAGTTGCCTTTGCACACGGTAACATGTTGTAGTGTCTTCCATCGATATACCAAGTTTCGTGTTGATATCTCAAAGATTTGCTGAGACATGACTTCACATCCTGTTTGGCGGCTTTTCTGATGAATTTGATTGGCTGTACCGGACAAAGGGTTGTGAGGATCAAAATTCTTTTCGATAACTTTTGTGACGCTTGGTCTGAAGATCATCTCTGGTAACTTTGAAGAAGATATGACAAAAATTGTAGGAGGAGTAGGCTTTCAAAGGTTTTTGATAAAACCGGAAGTAGCGGAAAATCTATATAACCGGAAATTGACGCCATGGGGTGCGTTGAACTCGGCTTGAACCAGGGAATCCAATAGTACCTCATTTTTGAAAATGGGTCATACGGTTCAAAAGTTGCGTGTGTAAACACAAGTCCAACTTTGACCCGTTGGTGGCGCTGGAGTGGTCTAATGGGAGACATGAAACTTGGTGTAGGTATAGAATCAACTGTCCTTAATGAGTGTGCCAAATTTCACAAAAAGTTGTCGAAGTGTTCTAGGGGCTGCCATTGACTTCCATGGAACAAGAATAATAATAAATATAACTGCAAGCAGTAATGGCGGATTCCTCCAAACATTGCGAACCATTGAAAAATGTATATTCTTGACAAATTGGAACTGTATAGAAAAATCTATGCTGCAGAATTACCAATGGGATACCAAATCTGAAATATAATACCATCAAGATCCACAAGGGCCTTTATTTCAACCCAAGGAGTGAAGGGAGGGGGCTTGGTTAGCCTATCCATTCCAGAAAGCCTTTGTGCTCTAGGGCGTGGAATGTAGCGCCACCTATGGGTAATGGTGGGACAGTTGTGGTGTGGTAATTACCCTTCAGTCATGATGCTGGGATGAATGTTGGCCTATATGTAGAGACCAGGGAGACAGACACACCGGCCAGCTGCCCTGATGGGTCCGTGGTAGATCATTAATGCGGGTTGTATCCTACAACGCTCGTGGCCTCCGAGTAGGACATACTGCTGCTGATAGATCAAGACGTTTGGTGGTGGACACATTGCTGGACGAGAGTGACATTGTCTGCCTTCAAGAAACCTGGATGGCCAAGCAAGATCTGGACAAATTGAACTCCCTACACAAGAACTTTCATGGTGCTGGAGAGTCCACTACCGATCTCAGCATGAGAATGGTTTGTGGGAGGATAGCTGGTGGTGTAGCTATACTGTGGAACATAAAATATGACCCAACGGTAAAGGTGGTGTGGCTTAACGTTGACTGGGCTATTGGGTTGGAGTTTAATCACAATGAAAATAAATGTACTATTGTAAATGTGTACACACCATATGAATCCTATGACCATGAGGATGAATTTCAGAACAAGTTAGCTTTTATTCAGTCCTTCAAAGAGGACAATAGTTCATGTTGTGTCTATGTCATGGGTGATTTTAATGCTGACATGTCAGATAAGTGTTTATTCGCACAACATCTGCAGCAGTTCTGTAATTAAACTAAATTAATTATATCAAGCGTTATTGCCTGATACAAGTTTTACCTATATAAGTGAAACGTGGCACACAACCTCCTGGCTAGACCATATTGTAACCACAGCCGATGCTCATGACTCACTGGAAAGTATAGAGATGTGTTATGGGCTGGCCACCACTGATCACATACCAGTTGCTATGCTGCTAAATGTTGAGAGTGTACCCTTGTTGCTGGCCCCCCAAGAAAACTGGACTGGTCAAAATTGACCAAAGAGGTTATGCACAGATATTCTCTATTAACTGACAGCTTACATAGTGATGTTGCATTTTCTAGGGATGCCCTAATGTGCACGGATATGAACTGCAAGGATAAACATCATGCTGAAAAGCTCTGTGCCATGTATGATGATATTGTCAAATGTCTTTATGCTTTCAGTGAAGGTTTTATTAATCACAAGAGTAAGGTCCCTAACGCACGGCCTGTCTGGAATGAGTTTGTGTCTGAGCAACATGCTGCTGCTAGAGAAGCCTTTAGAGTCTGGTCAGAGGCAGGCAGACCCAGACAGGGAGTGCTGCTTGATAACAAAAACCTCACAAATGCTAGATTTAAATATGCACTCGTTTCATTAAGAGAAATGAAAACACAATGAGAGCAGACTCGCTGGCCAGAAAGATGCAGAATAACAATCTTACTGACTTCTGGAAGGAGGTCCAAGATCATAAATAATAACAGAACTCCCCTCCCTTCTGATATCAAAGGGGTTAGTTGTCCAGAGAAGATTGCTGATCTATGGCATGAGCACTACAGTAAACTATTTAATTGTGTTAAAAGTAACACAGTGAGAATTGATAATGAATATAAAGGTATCTCTGCAGACTTGATAGTTAGATCAGTGGATATTTATGATGCCATCCACATGCTAGACAACAACAAAGCTTGTGGTATGGATTGCATTTCTGCAGAGCATCTAAAAAATGCCAGTTATAGACTCAGTCCATTTCTAGCCATGTGTCTCACTGGAATTATGGTTCATGGTGTTCTACCGAACTCTATTATGTCAGTACTGTTAGTGCCTGTTGTTAAAGATAAGGCTGGTAAACTGAACAGCATAGACAACTATCGACCCATTGCATTGGCCAGTATCTTGTCTAAAGTGTTTGAGAGAATTATTTGTTTGAAATTGGAAATGTATATTCTGACTGCAGAAAATCAGTTTGGTTTTACTGAAAGTAGCCTACAATGATGCTTTTAGATTGCTACTTAATGTGCCAAGGTGGCATAGTGCTAGTCAGTTGTTTGTGTCTAAGCACGTACCAACCTGTAAGGCAATCCTGAGACAACTGATGTATGGTTTCAATGATGCTTTAAGATTGCTACTTAATGTGCCTAGGTGGCATAGTGCTGGTCAGTTGTTTCTGTCTAAGCACGTACCAACCTGTAAGGCATTCCTGACACAACTAATGTATGGTTTCATGTGTCGACTGGACAAGTCTGAGAACTGAATAGTAGAGGCTCTGGTCAACCCTCTAAAGAGCTGCTATCGATTACTTGGAACTTAAGACTACATTGGCACAAAAGTCTTCATACTTTTTATGCACTGTATTATCTATGTTTTATGTTTTTGTTTTACTCCCTTTTTTATAGCTCTATGTCTGTTATTTTATGTGGAACTTGGCGTCTGAAATAAAGATTTATATATATATATATAAATACATATATATATATATCAATGTTTCAGGATTTGTATAACTTTTTACCATTGCATACAAAATCGGAAATGCAATACCAAAAAGATCAGCTTTTGTTAAGAGATCCAAGATTACAAGATCCACAAGGCCTTTGCTAGAGACTAAGGAATGAGTGGGGGCTTGGTCAGCCCACACTCTCCTAAAATGTTGCGTGTGCGTCTTGCCAAGCCCGCGCGTGTGTAAGTTAAGGCTGAGTGTGTGAGGATGTGGAGCACGCGCGGGCAGGAGGAGGGGAGACATTCATTGGAAATTTGGCTAGAAATTAGCCAAGCAAGCATGTTTCAAATATTCACCAAAAATCGACCTTTGATCTTACAGTCAACTTTTTCACAGATTTGTGTTATAAACATTCTCAAGAGTCTTCATATGAACTTGTGATTGAATCAGAGTATCAGTTTTTGACTGGCTGATGTGTAAAGCATTATTTTAGCGTTAGCGATAAGTTCAATTTGCTTTATATCAATCATTTTTGGAGATATGAAGTTGCCTTTGCACACGGTAACATGTTGTAGTGTCTTCCATCGATATACCAAGTTTCGTGTTGATATCTCAAAGATTTGCTGACACATGACTTCACATCCTGTTTGGCGGCTTTTCTGATGAATTTGATTGGCTGTACCGGACAAAGGGTTGTGAGGATCAAAATTATTTTCGATAACTTTTGTGAGGCTTGGTCTGAAGATCATCTCTGGTAACTTTGAAGAAGATATGACAAAAATTGTAGGAGGAGTAGGCTTTCAAAGGTTTTTGATAAAACCGGAAGTAGCGGAAAATCTATATAACCGGAAATTGACGACATGGGGTGCGTTGAACTCGGCTTGAACCAGGGAATCCAATGGTACCTCATTTTTGAAAATGGGTCATACGGTTCAAAAGTTGCGTGTGTAAACACAAGTCCAACTTTGACCCGTTGGTGGCGCTGGAGTGGTCTAATGGGAGACATGAAACTTGGTGTAGGTATAGAATCAACTGTCCTTAATGAGTGTGCCAAATTTCACAAAAAGTTGTCGAAGTGTTCTAGGGGCTGCCATTGACTTCCATGGAACAAGAATAATAATAATAAATATAACTGCAAGCAGTAATGGCGGATTCCTCCAAACATTGCGAACCATTGAAAAATGTATATTCTTGACAAATTGGAACTGTATAGAAAAATCTATGCTGCAGAATTACCAATGGGATACCAAATCTGAAATATAATACCACCAGGATCCACAAGGGCCTTTATTTCAACTCAAGGAGTGAAGGGAGGGGGCTTGGTTAGCCTATCCATTCCAGAAAGCCTTTGTGCTTTAGGGCGTGGAATGTAGCGCCACATATGGGTAATGGTGGGACAGTTGTGGTTTGGTAATTACCCTTGGTCTATACTTTCAAAAAAGCTCGACCAGAGAATACCCCCCGCTCTCAGGGTACCGAGCTTCAGCTCAGTCATGATGCTGGGATGAATGTAGGCCTATATGTAGAGACCAGGGAGACAGACACACCGGCCAGCTGCCCTGATGGGTCCGTGGTAGATCATTAATGCGGGTTGTATCCTACAACGCTCGTGGCCTCCGAGTAGGACATACTGCTGCTGATAGATCAAGACGTTTGGTGGTGGACACATTGCTGGACGAGAGTGACATTGTCTGCCTTCAAGAAACCTGGATGACCAAGCAAGATCTGGACAAATTGAACTCCCTACACAAGAACTTTCATGGTGCTGGAGAGTCCACTACCGATCTCAGCATGAGAATGGTTTGTGGGAGGATAGCTGGTGGTGTAGCTATACTGTGGAACATAAAATATGACCCAACGGTAAAGGTGGTGTGGCTTAACGTTGACTGGGCTATTGGGTTGGAGTTTAATCACAATGAAAATAAATGTACTATTGTAAATGTGTACACACCATATGAATCCTATGACCATGAGGATGAATTTCAGAACAGGTTAGCTTTTATTCAGTCCTTCATAGAGGACAATAGTTCATGTTGTGTCTATGTCATGGGTGATTTTAATGCTGACATGTCAGATAAGTGTTTATTCGCACAACATCTGCAGCAGTTCTGTAATGAAACTAAATTAATTATATCAAGCGTTATTGCCTGATACAAGTTTTACCTATATAAGTGAAACGTGGCACACAACTTCCTGGCTAGACCATATTGTAACCACAGCTGATTCTCATGACTCACTGGAAAGTATAGAGATGTGTTATGGGCTGGCCACCACTGATCACATACCAGTTGCTATGCTGCTAAATGTTGAGAGTGTACCCTTGTTGCTGGCCCCCCAAGAAAACTGGACTGGTCAAAATTGACCAAAGAGGTTCGGCACAGATATTCTCTATTAACTAATTCTCGGATATGAACTGCAAGGATAAACATAATGCTGAAAAGCTCTGTGCCATGTATGATGATATTGTCAAATGTCTTTATGCTTCCAGTGAACCTTTTATTAATCACAAGAGTAAGGTCCCTAACGCACGGCCTGTCTGGAATGAGTTTGTGTCTGAGCAACATGCTGCTGCTAGAGAAGCCTTTAGAGTCTGGTCAGAGGCAGGCAGACCCAGACAGAGAGTGCTGCTTGATAACAAAAACCTCACAAATGCTAGATTTAAATATGCACTCGTTTCATTAAGAGAAATGAAAACACAATGAGAGCAGACTCGCTGGCCAGAAAGATGCAGAATAACAATCTTACTGACTTCTGGAAGGAGGTCAAGATCATAAATAATAACAGAACTCCCCTCCCTTCTGATATCAAAGGGGTTAGTTGTCCAGAGAAGATTGCTGATCTATGGCATGAGCACTACAGTAAACTATTTAATTGTGTTCAAAGTAACACAGTGAGAATTGATAATCAATATAAAGGTATCTCTGCAGACTTGATAGTTAGATCAGTAGATATTTATGATGCCATCCACATGCTAGACAACAACAAAGCTTGTGGTATGGATTCCATTTCTGCAGAGCATCTAAAAAATGCCAGTTATAGACTCAGTCCATTTCTAGCCATGTGTCTCACTGGAATTATGGTTCATGGTGTTCTACCGAACTCTATTATGTCAGTACTGTTAGTGCCTGTTGTTAAAGATAAGGCTGGTAAACTGAACAGCATAGACAACTGTAGCGCCTCTCTAGTTTGGTGGATTTTTAATGAGAGGTGGCTAACCTGAGTTCGTTAGTAATTGTTACTAACTTAAACCAATTTAACATATGAAAAAAACAATACAACCAACTGTTAAACAAAAACAGGAAAGATTTACTTCAGACAAAAAATCAGTTCTTCAGTTATTGGTTCAACATTTACATGACATCGTAATGCACATGGACACACAATACAAACTAGCCGGCAATGCTAACTACACGAATACCTTAATTCAGTACAGTTCTACGGTGCAGGCCTGAGTGTAGCTCGTGTGCGTTGTAGCCGTAAACAAAATGGCTGTTTCGCCAGGATGGCACAAAATAACAAGGAGCTGGTACCTCGGATCAGCAGTGCGGTAGCACACGCACTGCGGCAGAAGGGCGGCAGCAGGTGAAGGAGAGACCGACCAAATACTCTCGTGGATTTACGAGACGAACCAACTCAGGAAGAAGACTGAGGACGACGACAATCCCGACCTCCACCGGCTCCAACCTGGCACTCGCTGTCGCTAGTCTGGCGGCAAAGCCCGTGCTTAATCCAAAACCGCCAACAGCCAAACTCCTCTTTCTGGGTTATTGTTGTTGGTTGAGATATTCACCCAACAATATAAACATAACACCACTAATGATAATATAAAATCTTCAATCTTGGTATTTTACCGTACGCTACAATTTTCTTCTCCCTCCAACTCCTCCGCTCGCTCTGTCTTTTTCTACTCCAACCTCATCTACCCCAACTTCCCGTGTTACCCTGCCCTTTGACCTCAAACCGGATTGGCTTAACATCATAATCAAAATTAAAGCAACAACATAGATTCACAAAACATTCATCTTACTCTCTTCATATTTGTAACCGGTACATTTTAACATGCGTTTTTTAAACAACAGATATACATTTCCAAATGCTGTATTCAGTAAAACATGAACAATATGCATTTCTCATCAAATCAAAATCATACTCTCAAACCTTAAAGTCTATTTATTAAACTATGAACTTAAGTATTATGTATTCAAACTTTTATATTTATGTAATAGGATTGTTTCAACAGAAATGTTTACCACCCGGGCTACACAACTATCGACCCATTGCATTGGCCAGTATCTTGTCTAAAGTGTTTGAGAGAATTATTTGATTGAAATTGGAAATGTATATTCTGACTGCAGAAAATCAGTTTGGTTTTAAAAGAAAACATGGTACTGATCTCTGTATCTATGCTCTGAAGGAGATTGTCTCAGGTACACAAGTCTTAATTCATCTGTATTTTTATGCTTTATTGATGCTTACAAAGCTTTCGATCGAATTTGTCATGAAAAACTGTTTATGAAGCTAATAGCGAGAGGTTTCCCTAAACCTCTTGTGAGGATTTTGGTGTTCTGGTATGCCAATCAAACTTTTCATGTTAAATGGGACAATGTTGTATCAGCTGCTTTCCATGTTGGTAACGGAGTTCGACAAGGAGGAATTTGATTTCCCTTTTTGTTTAATATGGACGACTTATCAAGCCAGCTGAATAAGACAAATACAGGCTGTCTTGTTGGTGAATCTATTGTCAATCATCTGATGTACGCAGATTATCTGGTTCCACTCAGCCTGTTGCAACAGATGCTATGGGTGTGCTCTCAGTATGGCTTAGATCATGATATAAAATATAATGCAAAGAAAAGCCACATAATGATAGTCAGAAGTAATCAGGACAGGAAATTAACCTTCCCTACCTTTTATTTATCTGGCAGTCCCCTTGGTGTTTGTGAGGAAATAAAATATCTGCCATGTCATTTCTGATGATTGGACAGATGACAACGATATGTATCAACAGCGCTGTCAAATATATTCTCAGGCCAGTATGTTATTAAGGACGTTTTCTATGTGCTCAGATTCAGTTAAATGTTCCCTGTTTAGAACCTACATAACACCATTGTACACTGCTCATTTGTGGTCTATGTACAGGTAAAGGAGTATACAGATACTGAAAGTAGCCTACAATGATGCTTTTAGATTGCTACTTAATGTGCCAAGGTGGCATAGTGCAGAAATGTTTACCACCCGGGCTACACAACTATCGACCCATTGCATTGGCCAGTATCTTGTCTAAAGTGTTTGAGAGAATTATTTGTTTGAAATTGGAAATGTATATTCTGACTGCAGAAAATCAGTTTGGTTTTACTGAAAGTAGCCTACAATGATGCTTTTAGATTGCTACTTAATGTGCCAAGGTGGCATAGTGCTAGTCAGTTGTTTGTGTCTAAGCACGTACCAACCTGTAAGGCAATCCTGAGACAACTGATGTATGGTTTCAATGATGCTTTAAGATTGCTACTTAATGTGCCTAGGTGGCATAGTGCTGGTCAGTTGCTTCTGTCTAAGCACGTACCAACCTGTAAGGCATTCCTGACACAACTAATGTATGGTTTCATGTGTCGACTGGACAAGTCTGAGAACTGAATAGTAGAGGCTCTGGTCAACCCTCTAAAGAGCTGCTATCGATTACTTGGAACTTAAGACTACATTGGCACAAAAGTCTTCATACTTTTTATGCACTGTATTATCTATGTTTTATGTTTTTGTTTTACTCCCTTTTTTATAGCTCTATGTCTGTTATTTTATGTGGAACTTGGCGTCTGAAATAAAGATTTATATATATATATATAAATACATATATATATATATCAATGTTTCAGGATTTGTATAACTTTTTACCATTGCATACAAAATCGGAAATGCAATACCAAAAAGATCAGCTTTTGTTAAGAGATCCAAGATTACAAGATCCACAAGGCCTTTGCTAGAGACTAAGGAATGAGTGGGGGCTTGGTCAGCCCACACTCTCCTAAAATGTTGCGTGTGCGTCTTGCCAAGCCCGCGCGTGTGTAAGTTAAGGCTGAGTGTGTGAGGATGTGGAGCACGCGCGGGCAGGAGGAGGGGAGACATTCATTGGAAATTTGGCTAGAAATTAGCCAAGCAAGCATGTTTCAAATATTCACCAAAAATCGACCTTTGATCTTACAGTCAACTTTTTCACAGATTTGTGTTATAAACATTCTCAAGAGTCTTCATATGAACTTGTGATTGAATCAGAGTATCAGTTTTTGACTGGCTGATGTGTAAAGCATTATTTTAGCGTTAGCGATAAGTTCAATTTGCTTTATATCAATCATTTTTGGAGATATGAAGTTGCCTTTGCACACGGTAACATGTTGTAGTGTCTTCCATCGATATACCAAGTTTCGTGTTGATATCTCAAAGATTTGCTGACACATGACTTCACATCCTGTTTGGCGGCTTTTCTGATGAATTTGATTGGCTGTACCGGACAAAGGGTTGTGAGGATCAAAATTATTTTCGATAACTTTTGTGAGGCTTGGTCTGAAGATCATCTCTGGTAACTTTGAAGAAGATATGACAAAAATTGTAGGAGGAGTAGGCTTTCAAAGGTTTTTGATAAAACCGGAAGTAGCGGAAAATCTATATAACCGGAAATTGACGACATGGGGTGCGTTGAACTCGGCTTGAACCAGGGAATCCAATGGTACCTCATTTTTGAAAATGGGTCATACGGTTCAAAAGTTGCGTGTGTAAACACAAGTCCAACTTTGACCCGTTGGTGGCGCTGGAGTGGTCTAATGGGAGACATGAAACTTGGTGTAGGTATAGAATCAACTGTCCTTAATGAGTGTGCCAAATTTCACAAAAAGTTGTCGAAGTGTTCTAGGGGCTGCCATTGACTTCCATGGAACAAGAATAATAATAATAAATATAACTGCAAGCAGTAATGGCGGATTCCTCCAAACATTGCGAACCATTGAAAAATGTATATTCTTGACAAATTGGAACTGTATAGAAAAATCTATGCTGCAGAATTACCAATGGGATACCAAATCTGAAATATAATACCACCAGGATCCACAAGGGCCTTTATTTCAACTCAAGGAGTGAAGGGAGGGGGCTTGGTTAGCCTATCCATTCCAGAAAGCCTTTGTGCTTTAGGGCGTGGAATGTAGCGCCACATATGGGTAATGGTGGGACAGTTGTGGTTTGGTAATTACCCTTGGTCTATACTTTCAAAAAAGCTCGACCAGAGAATACCCCCCGCTCTCAGGGTACCGAGCTTCAGCTCAGTCATGATGCTGGGATGAATGTAGGCCTATATGTAGAGACCAGGGAGACAGACACACCGGCCAGCTGCCCTGATGGGTCCGTGGTAGATCATTAATGCGGGTTGTATCCTACAACGCTCGTGGCCTCCGAGTAGGACATACTGCTGCTGATAGATCAAGACGTTTGGTGGTGGACACATTGCTGGACGAGAGTGACATTGTCTGCCTTCAAGAAACCTGGATGACCAAGCAAGATCTGGACAAATTGAACTCCCTACACAAGAACTTTCATGGTGCTGGAGAGTCCACTACCGATCTCAGCATGAGAATGGTTTGTGGGAGGATAGCTGGTGGTGTAGCTATACTGTGGAACATAAAATATGACCCAACGGTAAAGGTGGTGTGGCTTAACGTTGACTGGGCTATTGGGTTGGAGTTTAATCACAATGAAAATAAATGTACTATTGTAAATGTGTACACACCATATGAATCCTATGACCATGAGGATGAATTTCAGAACAGGTTAGCTTTTATTCAGTCCTTCATAGAGGACAATAGTTCATGTTGTGTCTATGTCATGGGTGATTTTAATGCTGACATGTCAGATAAGTGTTTATTCGCACAACATCTGCAGCAGTTCTGTAATGAAACTAAATTAATTATATCAAGCGTTATTGCCTGATACAAGTTTTACCTATATAAGTGAAACGTGGCACACAACTTCCTGGCTAGACCATATTGTAACCACAGCTGATTCTCATGACTCACTGGAAAGTATAGAGATGTGTTATGGGCTGGCCACCACTGATCACATACCAGTTGCTATGCTGCTAAATGTTGAGAGTGTACCCTTGTTGCTGGCCCCCCAAGAAAACTGGACTGGTCAAAATTGACCAAAGAGGTTCGGCACAGATATTCTCTATTAACTAATTCTCGGATATGAACTGCAAGGATAAACATAATGCTGAAAAGCTCTGTGCCATGTATGATGATATTGTCAAATGTCTTTATGCTTCCAGTGAACCTTTTATTAATCACAAGAGTAAGGTCCCTAACGCACGGCCTGTCTGGAATGAGTTTGTGTCTGAGCAACATGCTGCTGCTAGAGAAGCCTTTAGAGTCTGGTCAGAGGCAGGCAGACCCAGACAGAGAGTGCTGCTTGATAACAAAAACCTCACAAATGCTAGATTTAAATATGCACTCGTTTCATTAAGAGAAATGAAAACACAATGAGAGCAGACTCGCTGGCCAGAAAGATGCAGAATAACAATCTTACTGACTTCTGGAAGGAGGTCAAGATCATAAATAATAACAGAACTCCCCTCCCTTCTGATATCAAAGGGGTTAGTTGTCCAGAGAAGATTGCTGATCTATGGCATGAGCACTACAGTAAACTATTTAATTGTGTTCAAAGTAACACAGTGAGAATTGATAATCAATATAAAGGTATCTCTGCAGACTTGATAGTTAGATCAGTAGATATTTATGATGCCATCCACATGCTAGACAACAACAAAGCTTGTGGTATGGATTCCATTTCTGCAGAGCATCTAAAAAATGCCAGTTATAGACTCAGTCCATTTCTAGCCATGTGTCTCACTGGAATTATGGTTCATGGTGTTCTACCGAACTCTATTATGTCAGTACTGTTAGTGCCTGTTGTTAAAGATAAGGCTGGTAAACTGAACAGCATAGACAACTGTAGCGCCTCTCTAGTTTGGTGGATTTTTAATGAGAGGTGGCTAACCTGAGTTCGTTAGTAATTGTTACTAACTTAAACCAATTTAACATATGAAAAAAACAATACAACCAACTGTTAAACAAAAACAGGAAAGATTTACTTCAGACAAAAAATCAGTTCTTCAGTTATTGGTTCAACATTTACATGACATCGTAATGCACATGGACACACAATACAAACTAGCCGGCAATGCTAACTACACGAATACCTTAATTCAGTACAGTTCTACGGTGCAGGCCTGAGTGTAGCTCGTGTGCGTTGTAGCCGTAAACAAAATGGCTGTTTCGCCAGGATGGCACAAAATAACAAGGAGCTGGTACCTCGGATCAGCAGTGCGGTAGCACACGCACTGCGGCAGAAGGGCGGCAGCAGGTGAAGGAGAGACCGACCAAATACTCTCGTGGATTTACGAGACGAACCAACTCAGGAAGAAGACTGAGGACGACGACAATCCCGACCTCCACCGGCTCCAACCTGGCACTCGCTGTCGCTAGTCTGGCGGCAAAGCCCGTGCTTAATCCAAAACCGCCAACAGCCAAACTCCTCTTTCTGGGTTATTGTTGTTGGTTGAGATATTCACCCAACAATATAAACATAACACCACTAATGATAATATAAAATCTTCAATCTTGGTATTTTACCGTACGCTACAATTTTCTTCTCCCTCCAACTCCTCCGCTCGCTCTGTCTTTTTCTACTCCAACCTCATCTACCCCAACTTCCCGTGTTACCCTGCCCTTTGACCTCAAACCGGATTGGCTTAACATCATAATCAAAATTAAAGCAACAACATAGATTCACAAAACATTCATCTTACTCTCTTCATATTTGTAACCGGTACATTTTAACATGCGTTTTTTAAACAACAGATATACATTTCCAAATGCTGTATTCAGTAAAACATGAACAATATGCATTTCTCATCAAATCAAAATCATACTCTCAAACCTTAAAGTCTATTTATTAAACTATGAACTTAAGTATTATGTATTCAAACTTTTATATTTATGTAATAGGATTGTTTCAACAGAAATGTTTACCACCCGGGCTACACAACTATCGACCCATTGCATTGGCCAGTATCTTGTCTAAAGTGTTTGAGAGAATTATTTGATTGAAATTGGAAATGTATATTCTGACTGCAGAAAATCAGTTTGGTTTTAAAAGAAAACATGGTACTGATCTCTGTATCTATGCTCTGAAGGAGATTGTCTCAGGTACACAAGTCTTAATTCATCTGTATTTTTATGCTTTATTGATGCTTACAAAGCTTTCGATCGAATTTGTCATGAAAAACTGTTTATGAAGCTAATAGCGAGAGGTTTCCCTAAACCTCTTGTGAGGATTTTGGTGTTCTGGTATGCCAATCAAACTTTTCATGTTAAATGGGACAATGTTGTATCAGCTGCTTTCCATGTTGGTAACGGAGTTCGACAAGGAGGAATTTGATTTCCCTTTTTGTTTAATATGGACGACTTATCAAGCCAGCTGAATAAGACAAATACAGGCTGTCTTGTTGGTGAATCTATTGTCAATCATCTGATGTACGCAGATTATCTGGTTCCACTCAGCCTGTTGCAACAGATGCTATGGGTGTGCTCTCAGTATGGCTTAGATCATGATATAAAATATAATGCAAAGAAAAGCCACATAATGATAGTCAGAAGTAATCAGGACAGGAAATTAACCTTCCCTACCTTTTATTTATCTGGCAGTCCCCTTGGTGTTTGTGAGGAAATAAAATATCTGCCATGTCATTTCTGATGATTGGACAGATGACAACGATATGTATCAACAGCGCTGTCAAATATATTCTCAGGCCAGTATGTTATTAAGGACGTTTTCTATGTGCTCAGATTCAGTTAAATGTTCCCTGTTTAGAACCTACATAACACCATTGTACACTGCTCATTTGTGGTCTATGTACAGGTAAAGGAGTATACAGATACTGAAAGTAGCCTACAATGATGCTTTTAGATTGCTACTTAATGTGCCAAGGTGGCATAGTGCTAGTCAGTTGTTTGTGTCTAAGCACGTACCAACCTGTAAGGCAATCCTGAGACAACTGATGTATGGTTTCAATGATGCTTTTAGATTGCTACTTAATGTGCCTAGGTGGCATAGTGCTGGTCAGTTGTTTCTGTCTAAGCACGTACCAACCTGTAAGGCACTCCTGAGACAACTGATGTATGGTTTCATGTGTCGACTGGACGAGTCTGAGAACTGAATAGTAGAGGCCCTGGTCAACCCTCTAAAGAGCTGCTATCGATTACTTGGAACTTAAGACTACATTGGCACAAAAGTCTTCATACTTTTTATGCACTGTATTATCTATGTTTTATGTTTTCGTTTTACTCTCTTTTTTATAGCTCTATGTCTGTTATTTTATGTGGAACTTGGCGTCTGAAATAAAGATTTATATATATATAAATACATATATATATATCAATGTTTCAGGATTTGTATAACTTTTTACCATTGCATACAAAATCGGAAATGCAATACTAAAAAGATCAGCTTTTGTTAAGAGATCCAAGATTACAAGATCCACAAGGCCTTGGCTAGAAACCAAGGAATGAGTGGGGGCTTGGTCAGCCCACACTCTCCTGAAATGTTGCGTGTGCGTCTTGCCAAGCCCGCGCGTGTGTAAGTTAAGGCTGAGTGTGTGAGGATGTGGAGCACGCGCGGGCAGGAGGAGGGGAGACATTCATTGGAAATTTGGCTAGAAATTAGCCAAGCAAGCATGTTTCAAATATTCACCAAAAATCGACCTTTGATCTTACAGTCAACTTTTTCACAGATTTGTGTTATAAACATTCTCAAGAGTCTTCATATGAACTTGTGATTGAATCAGAGTATCAGTTTTTGACTGGCTGATGTGTAAAGCATTATTTTAGCGTTAGCGATAAGTTCAATTTGCTTTATATCAATCATTTTTGGAGATATGAAGTTGCCTTTGCACACGGTAACATGTTGTAGTGTCTTCCATCGATATACCAAGTTTCGTGTTGATATCTCAAAGATTTGCTGAGACAGGACTTCACATCCTGTTTGGCGGCTTTTCTGATGAATTTGATTGGCTGTACCGGACAAACGGTTGTGAGGATCAAAATTCTTTTCGATAACTTTTGTGACGCTTGGTCTGAAGATCATCTCTGGTAACTTTGAAGAAGATATGACAAAAATTGTAGGAGGAGTAGGCTTTCAAAGGTTTTTGATAAAACCGGAAGTAGCGGAAAATCTATATAACCGGAAATTGACGCCATGGGGTGCGTTGAACTCGGCTTGAACCAGGGAATCCAATGGTACCTCATTTTTGAAAATGGGTCATACGGTTCAAAAGTTGCGTGTGTAAACACAAGTCCAACTTTGACCCATTGGTGGCGCTGGAGTGGTCTAATGGGAGACATGAAACTTGGTGTAGGTATAGAATCAACTGTCCTTAATGAGTGTGCCAAATTTCACAAAAAGTTGTCGAAGTGTTCTAGGGGCTGCCATTGACTTCCATGGAACAAGAATAATAATAATAAATATAACTGCAAGCAGTAATGGCGGATTCCTCCAAACATTGCGAACCATTGAAAAATGTATATTCTTGACAAATTGGAACTGTATAGAAAAATCTATGCTGCAGAATTACCAATGGGATACCAAATCTGAAATATAATACCACCAAGATCCACAAGGGCCTTTATTTCAACTCAAGGAGTGAAGGGAGGGGGCTTGGTTAGCCTATCCATTCCAGAAAGCCTTTGTGCTTTAGGGCGTGGAATGTAGCGCCACATATGGGTAATGGTGGGACAGTTGTGGTTTGGTAATTACCCTTGGTCTATACTTTCAAAAAAGCTCGACCAGAGAATACCCCCCGCTCTCAGGGTACCGAGCTTCAGCTCAGTCATGATGCTGGGATGAATGTAGGCCTATATGTAGAGACCAGGGAGACAGACACACCGGCCAGCTGCCCTGATGGGTCCGTGGTAGATCATTAATGCGGGTTGTATCCTACAACGCTCGTGGCCTCCGAGTAGGACATACTGCTGCTGATAGATCAAGACGTTTGGTGGTGGACACATTGCTGGACGAGAGTGACATTGTCTGCCTTCAAGAAACCTGGATGACCAAGCAAGATCTGGACAAATTGAACTCCCTACACAAGAACTTTCATGGTGCTGGAGAGTCCACTACCGATCTCAGCATGAGAATGGTTTGTGGGAGGATAGCTGGTGGTGTAGCTATACTGTGGAACATAAAATATGACCCAACGGTAAAGGTGGTGTGGCTTAACGTTGACTGGGCTATTGGGTTGGAGTTTAATCACAATGAAAATAAATGTACTATTGTAAATGTGTACACACCATATGAATCCTATGACCATGAGGATGAATTTCAGAACAGGTTAGCTTTTATTCAGTCCTTCATAGAGGACAATAGTTCATGTTGTGTCTATGTCATGGGTGATTTTAATGCTGACATGTCAGATAAGTGTTTATTCGCACAACATCTGCAGCAGTTCTGTAATGAAACTAAATTAATTATATCAAGCGTTATTGCCTGATACAAGTTTTACCTATATAAGTGAAACGTGGCACACAACTTCCTGGCTAGACCATATTGTAACCACAGCCGATTCTCATGACTCACTGGAAAGTATAGAGATGTGTTATGGGCTGGCCACCACTGATCACATACCAGTTGCTATGCTGCTAAATGTTGAGAGTGTACCCTTGTTGCTGGCCCCCCAAGAAAACTGGACTGGTCAAAATTGACCAAAGAGGTTCGGCACAGATATTCTCTATTAACTAATTCTCGGATATGAACTGCAAGGATAAACATAATGCTGAAAAGCTCTGTGCCATGTATGATGATATTGTCAAATGTCTTTATGCTTCCAGTGAACCTTTTATTAATCACAAGAGTAAGGTCCCTAACGCACGGCCTGTCTGGAATGAGTTTGTGTCTGAGCAACATGCTGCTGCTAGAGAAGCCTTTAGAGTCTGGTCAGAGGCAGGCAGACCCAGACAGAGAGTGCTGCTTGATAACAAAAACCTCACAAATGCTAGATTTAAATATGCACTCGTTTCATTAAGAGAAATGAAAACACAATGAGAGCAGACTCGCTGGCCAGAAAGATGCAGAATAACAATCTTACTGACTTCTGGAAGGAGGTCAAGATCATAAATAATAACAGAACTCCCCTCCCTTCTGATATCAAAGGGGTTAGTTGTCCAGAGAAGATTGCTGATCTATGGCATGAGCACTACAGTAAACTATTTAATTGTGTTCAAAGTAACACAGTGAGAATTGATAATCAATATAAAGGTATCTCTGCAGACTTGATAGTTAGATCAGTAGATATTTATGATGCCATCCACATGCTAGACAACAACAAAGCTTGTGGTATGGATTCCATTTCTGCAGAGCATCTAAAAAATGCCAGTTATAGACTCAGTCCATTTCTAGCCATGTGTCTCACTGGAATTATGGTTCATGGTGTTCTACCGAACTCTATTATGTCAGTACTGTTAGTGCCTGTTGTTAAAGATAAGGCTGGTAAACTGAACAGCATAGACAACTGTAGCGCCTCTCTAGTTTGGTGGATTTGTAATGAGAGGTGGCTAACCTGAGTTCGTTAGTAATTGTTACTAACTTAAACCAATTTAACATATGAAAAAAACAATACAACCAACTGTTAAACAAAAACAGGAAAGATTTACTTCAGACAAAAAATCAGTTCTTCAGTTATTGGTTCAACATTTACATGACATCGTAATGCACATGGACACACAATACAAACTAGCCGGCAATGCTAACTACACGAATACCTTAATTCAGTACAGTTCTACGGTGCAGGCCTGAGTGTAGCTCGTGTGCGTTGTAGCCGTAAACAAAATGGCTGTTTCGCCAGGATGGCACAAAATAACAAGGAGCTGGTACCTCGGATCAGCAGTGCGGTAGCACACGCACTGCGGCAGAAGGGCGGCAGCAGGTGAAGGAGAGACCGACCAAATACTCTCGTGGATTTACGAGACGAACCAACTCAGGAAGAAGACTGAGGACGACGACAATCCCGACCTCCACCGGCTCCAACCTGGCACTCGCTGTCGCTAGTCTGGCGGCAAAGCCCGTGCTTAATCCAAAACCGCCAACAGCCAAACTCCTCTTTCTGGGTTATTGTTGTTGGTTGAGATATTCACCCAACAATATAAACATAACACCACTAATGATAATATAAAATCTTCACTCTTGGTATTTTACCGTACGCTACAATTTTCTTCTCCCTCCAACTCCTCCGCTCGCTCTGTCTTTTTCTACTCCAACCTCATCTACCCCAACTTCCCGTGTTACCCTGCCCTTTGACCTCAAACCGGATTGGCTTAACATCATAATCAAAATTAAAGCAACAACATAGATTCACAAAACATTCATCTTACTCTCTTCATATTTGTAACCGGTACATTTTAACATGCGTTTTTTAAACAACAGATATACATTTCCAAATGCTGTATTCAGTAAAACATGAACAATATGCATTTCTCATCAAATCAAAATCATACTCTCAAACCTTAAAGTCTATTTATTAAACTATGAACTTAAGTATTATGTATTCAAACTTTTATATTTATGTAATAGGATTGTTTCAACAGAAATGTTTACCACCCGGGCTACACAACTATCGACCCATTGCATTGGCCAGTATCTTGTCTAAAGTGTTTGAGAGAATTATTTGATTGAAATTGGAAATGTATATTCTGACTGCAGAAAATCAGTTTGGTTTTAAAAGAAAACATGGTACTGATCTCTGTATCTATGCTCTGAAGGAGATTGTCTCAGGTACACAAGTCTTAATTCATCTGTATTTTTATGCTTTATTGATGCTTACAAAGCTTTCGATCGAATTTGTCATGAAAAACTGTTTATGAAGCTAATAGCGAGAGGTGTCCCTAAACCTCTTGTGAGGATTTTGGTGTTCTGGTATGCCAATCAAACTTTTCATGTTAAATGGGACAATGTTGTATCAGCTGCTTTCCATGTTGGTAACGGAGTTCGACAAGGAGGAATTTGATTTCCCTTTTTGTTTAATATGGATATGGACGACTTATCAAGCCAGCTGAATAAGACAAATACAGGCTGTCTTGTTGGTGAATCTATTGTCAATCATCTGATGTACGCAGATTATCTGGTTCCACTCAGCCTGTTGCAACAGATGCTATGGGTGTGCTCTCAGTATGGCTTAGATCATGATATAAAATATAATGCAAAGAAAAGCCACATAATGATAGTCAGAAGTAATCAGGACAGGAAATTAACCTTCCCTACCTTTTATTTATCTGGCAGTCCCCTTGGTGTTTGTGAGGAAATAAAATATCTGCCATGTCATTTCTGATGATTGCACAGATGACAACGATATGTATCAACAGCGCTGTCAAATATATTCTCAGGCCAGTATGTTATTAAGGACGTTTTCTATGTGCTCAGATTCAGTTAAATGTTCCCTGTTTAGAACCTACATAACACCATTGTACACTGCTCATTTGTGGTCTATGTACAGGTAAAGGAGTATACAGATACTGAAAGTAGCCTACAATGATGCTTTTAGATTGCTACTTAATGTGCCAAGGTGGCATAGTGCTAGTCAGTTGTTTGTGTCTAAGCACGTACCAACCTGTAAGGCAATCCTGAGACAACTGATGTATGGTTTCAATGATGCTTTTAGATTGCTACTTAATGTGCCTAGGTGGCATAGTGCTAGTCAGTTGTTTCTGTCTAAGCACGTACCAACCTGTAAGGCACTCCTGAGACAACTGATGTATGGTTTCATGTGTCGACTGGACAAGTCTGAGAACTGAATAGTAGAGGCTCTGGTCAACCCTCTAAAGAGCTACTATCGATTACTTGGAACTTAAGACTACATTGGCACAAAAGTCTTCATACTTTTTATGCACTGTATTATCTATGTTTTATGTTTTCGTTTTACTCTCTTTTTTATAGCTCTATGTCTGTTATTTTATGTGGAACTTGGCGTCTGAAATAAAGATTTATATATATATAAATACATATATATATATATCAATGTTTCAGGATTTGTATAACTTTTTACCATTGCATACAAAATCGGAAATGCAATACTAAAAAGATCAGCTTTTGTTAAGAGATCCAAGATTACAAGATCCACAAGGCCTTTGCTAGAAACCAAGGAATGAGTGGGGGCTTGGTCAGCCCACACTCTCCTGAAATGTTGCGTGTGCGTCTTGCCAAGCCCGCGCGTGTGTAAGTTAAGGCTGAGTTTGTGAGGATGTGGAGCACGCGCGGGCAGGAGGAGGGGAGACATTCATTGGAAATTTGGCTAGAAATTAGCCAAGCAAGCAGGTTTCAAATATTCACCAAAAATCGACCTTTGATCTTACAGTCAAATTTTTCACAGATTTGTGTTATAAACATTCTCAAGAGTCTTCATATGAACTTGTGATTGAATCAGAGTATCAGTTTTTGACTGGCTGATGTGTAAAGCATTATTTTAGCGTTAGCGATAAGTTCAATTTGCTTTATATCAATCATTTTTGGAGATATGAAGTTGCCTTTGCACACGGTAACATGTTGTAGTGTCTTCCATCGATATACCAAGTTTCGTGTTGATATCTCAAAGATTTGCTGAGACATGACTTCACATCCTGTTTGGCGGCTTTTCTGATGAATTTGATTGGCTGTACCGGACAAACGGTTGCGAGGATCAAAATTCTTTTCGATAACTTTTGTGACGCTTGGTCTGAAGATCATCTCTGGTAACTTTGAAGAAGATATGACAAAAATTGTAGGAGGAGTAGGCTTTCAAAGGTTTTTGATAAAACCGGAAATAGCGGAAAATCTATATAACCGGAAATTGACGCCATGGGGTGCGTTGAACTCGGCTTGATCCAGGGAATCCAATGGTACCTCATTTTTGAAAATGGGTCATACGGTTCAAAAGTTGCGTGTGTAAACACAAGTCCAACTTTGACCCGTTGGTGGCGCTGGAGTGATCTAATGGGAGACATGAAACTTGGTGTAGGCATAGAATCAACTGTCCTTAATGAGTGTGCCAAATTTCACAAAAAGTTGTCGAAGGGTTCTAGGGGCTGCCATTGACTTCCATGGAACAAGAATAATAATAATAATAAAACTAACAATAACAATAGGTTTCCTCCTGACGGAGGAATCCTAAATATAACTGCAAGCAGTAATGGCGGATTCCTCCAAACATTGCGAACCATTGAAAAATGTATATTCTTGACAAATTGGAACTGTATAGAAAAATCTATGCTGCAGAATTACCAATGGGATACCAAATCTGAAATATAATACCATCAAGATCCACAAGGGCCTTTATTTCAACCCAAGGAGTGAAGGGAGGGGGCTTGGTTAGCCTATCCATTCCAGAAAGCCTTTGTGCTTTAGGGCGTGGAATGTAGCGCCACCTATGGGTAATGGTGGGACAGTTGTGGTGTGGTAATTACCCTTGGTCTATACTTTCAAAAAAGCTCGACCAGAGCATACCCCCCACTCTCAGGGTACCGAGCTTCAGCTCAGTCATGATGCTGGGATGAATGTAGGCCTATATGTAGAGACCAGGGAGACAGACACACCGGCCAGCTGCCCTGATGGGTCCGTGGTAGATCATTAATGCGGGTTGTATCCTACAACGCTCGTGGCCTCCGAGTAGGACATACTGCTGCTGATAGATCAAGACGTTTGGTGGTGGACACATTGCTGGACGAGAGTGACATTGTCTGCCTTCAAGAAACCTGGATGGCCAAGCAAGATCTGGACAAATTGAACTCCCTACACAAGATGTTTCATAGTGCTGGAGAGTCCACTACCAATCTCAGCATGAGAATGGTTTGTGGGAGGATAGCTGGTGGTGTAGCTATACTGTGGAACATAAAATATGACCCAACGGTAAAGGTGGTGTGGCTTAACGTTGACTGGGCTATTGGGTTGGAGTTTAATCACAATGAAAATAAATTTACTATTGTAAATGTGTACACACCATATGAATCCTATGACCATGAGGATGAATTTCAGAACAGGTTAGCTTTTATTCAGTCCTTCATAGAGGACAATAGTTCATGTTGTGTCTATGTCATGGGTGATTTTAATGCTGAAATGTCAGATAAGCGTTTATTCGCACAACATCTGCAGCAGTTCTGTAATGAAACTAAATTAATTATATCAAGCGTTATTGCCTGATACAAGTTTTACCTATATAAGTGAAACGTGGCACACAACTTCCTGGCTAGACCATATTGTAACCACAGCCGATGCTCATGACTCACTGGAAAGTATAGAGATGTGTTATGGGCTGGCCACCACTGATCACATACCAGTTGCTATGCTGCTAAATGTTGAGATTGTACCCTTGTTGCTGGCCCCCCAAGAAAACTGGACTGGTCAAAATTGACCAAAGAGGTTCGGCACAGATATTCTCTATTAACTGACAGCTTACATAGTGATGTTGCATTTTCTAGGGATGCCCTAATGTGCACGGATATGAACTGCAAGGATAAACATCATGCTGAAAAGCTCTGTGCCATGTATGATGATATTGTCAAATGTCTTTATGCTTCCAGTGAACCTTTTATTAATCACAAGAGTAAGGTCCCTAACGCACGGCCTGTCTGGAATGAGTTTGTGTCTGAGCAACATGCTGCTGCTAGAGAAGCCTTTAGAGTCTGGTCAGAGGCAGGCAGACCCAGACAGGGAGTGCTGCTTGATAACAAAAACCTCACAAATGCTAGATTTAAATATGCACTCGTTTCATTAAGAGAAATGAAAACACAATGAGAGTAGACTCGCTGGCCAGAAAGATGCAGAATAACAATCTTACTGACTTCTGGAAGGAGGTCAAGATCATAAATAATAACAGAACTCCCCTCCCTTCTGATATCAAAGGGGTTAGTTGTCCAGAGAAGATTGCTGATCTATGGCATGAGCACTACAGTAAACTATTTAATTGTGTTCAAAGTAACACAGTGAGAATTGATAATCAATATAAAGGTATCTCTGCAGACTTGATAGTTAGATCAGTAGATATTTATGATGCCATCCACATGCTAGACAACAACAAAGCTTGTGGTATGGATTCCATTTCTGCAGAGCATCTAAAAAATGCCAGTTATAGACTCAGTCCATTTCTAGCCATGTGTCTCACTGGAATTATGGTTCATGGTGTTCTACCGAACTCTATTATGTCAGTACTGTTAGTGCCTGTTGTTAAAGATAAGGCTGGTAAACTGAACAGCATAGACAACTGTAGCGCCTCTCTAGTTTGGTGGATTTGTAATGAGAGGTGGCTAACCTGAGTTCGTTAGTAATTGTTACTAACTTAAACCAATTTAACATATGAAAAAAACAATACAACCAACTGTTAAACAAAAACAGGAAAGATTTACTTCAGACAAAAAATCAGTTCTTCAGTTATTGGTTCAACATTTACATGACATCGTAATGCACATGGACACACAATACAAACTAGCCGGCAATGCTAACTACACGAATACCTTAATTCAGTACAGTTCTACGGTGCAGGCCTGAGTGTAGCTCGTGTGCGTTGTAGCCGTAAACAAAATGGCTGTTTCGCCAGGATGGCACAAAATAACAAGGAGCTGGTACCTCGGATCAGCAGTGCGGTAGCACACGCACTGCGGCAGAAGGGCGGCAGCAGGTGAAGGAGAGACCGACCAAATACTCTCGTGGATTTACGAGACGAACCAACTCAGGAAGAAGACTGAGGACGACGACAATCCCGACCTCCACCGGCTCCAACCTGGCACTCGCTGTCGCTAGTCTGGCGGCAAAGCCCGTGCTTTATCCAAAACCGCCAACAGCCAAACTCCTCTTTCTGGGTTATTGTTGTTGGTTGAGATATTCACCCAACAATATAAACATAACACCACTAATGATAATATAAAATCTTCACTCTTGGTATTTTACCGTACGCTACAATTTTCTTCTCCCTCCAACTCCTCCGCTCGCTCTGTCTTTTTCTACTCCAACCTCATCTACCCCAACTTCCCGTGTTACCCTGCCCTTTGACCTCAAACCGGATTGGCTTAACATCATAATCAAAATTAAAGCAACAACATAGATTCACAAAACATTCATCTTACTCTCTTCATATTTGTAACCGGTACATTTTAACATGCGTTTTTTAAACAACAGATATACATTTCCAAATGCTGTATTCAGTAAAACATGAACAATATGCATTTCTCATCAAATCAAAATCATACTCTCAAACCTTAAAGTCTATTTATTAAACTATGAACTTAAGTATTATGTATTCAAACTTTTATATTTATGTAATAGGATTGTTTCAACAGAAATGTTTACCACCCGGGCTACACAACTATCGACCCATTGCATTGGCCAGTATCTTGTCTAAAGTGTTTGAGAGAATTATTTGATTGAAATTGGAAATGTATATTCTGACTGCAGAAAATCAGTTTGGTTTTAAAAGAAAACATGGTACTGATCTCTGTATCTATGCTCTGAAGGAGATTGTCTCAGGTACACAAGTCTTAATTCATCTGTATTTTTATGCTTTATTGATGCTTACAAAGCTTTCGATCGAATTTGTCATGAAAAACTGTTTATGAAGCTAATAGCGAGAGGTTTCCCTAAACCTCTTGTGAGGATTTTGGTGTTCTGGTATGCAAATCAAACTTTTCATGTTAAATGGGACAATGTTGTATCAGCTGCTTTCCATGTTGGTAACGGAGTTCGACAAGGAGGAATTTGATTTCCCTTTTTGTTTAATATGGATATGGACGACTTATCAAGCCAGCTGAATAAGACAAATACAGGCTGTCTTGTTGGTGAATCTATTGTCAATCATCTGATGTACGCAGATTATCTGGTTCCACTCAGCCTGTTGCAACAGATGCTATGGGTGTGCTCTCAGTATGGCTTAGATCATGATATAAAATATAATGCAAAGAAAAGCCACATAATGATAGTCAGAAGTAATCAGGACAGGAAATTAACCTTCCCTACCTTTTATTTATCTGGCAGTCCCCTTGGTGTTTGTGAGGAAATAAAATATCTGCCATGTCATTTCTGATGATTGGACAGATGACAACGATATGTATCAACAGCGCTGTCAAATATATTCTCAGGCCAGTATGTTATTAAGGACGTTTTCTATGTGCTCAGATTCAGTTAAATGTTCCCTGTTTAGAACCTACATAACACCATTGTACACTGCTCATTTGTGGTCTATGTACAGGTAAAGGAGTATACAGATACTGAAAGTAGCCTACAATGATGCTTTTAGATTGCTACTTAATGTGCCAAGGTGGCATAGTGCTAGTCAGTTGTTTGTGTCTAAGCACGTACCAACCTGTAAGGCAATCCTGAGACAACTGATGTATGGTTTCAATGATGCTTTTAGATTGCTACTTAATGTGCCTAGGTGGCATAGTGCTGGTCAGTTGTTTCTGTCTAAGCACGTACCAACCTGTAAGGCACTCCTGAGACAACTGATGTATGGTTTCATGTGTCGACTGGACAAGTCTGAGAACTGAATAGTAGAGGCCCTGGTCAACCCTCTAAAGAGCTGCTATCGATTACTTGGAACTTAAGACTACATTGGCACAAAAGTCTTCATACTTTTTATGCACTGTATTATCTATGTTTTATGTTTTCGTTTTACTCTCTTTTTTATAGCTCTATGTCTGTTATTTTATGTGGAACTTGGCGTCTGAAATAAAGATTTATATATATATAAATACATATATATATATCAATGTTTCAGGATTTGTATAACTTTTTACCATTGCATACAAAATCGGAAATGCAATACTAAAAAGATCAGCTTTTGTTAAGAGATCCAAGATTACAAGATCCACAAGGCCTTGGCTAGAAACCAAGGAATGAGTGGGGGCTTGGTCAGCCCACACTCTCCTGAAATGTTGCGTGTGCGTCTTGCCAAGCCCGCGCGTGTGTAAGTTAAGGCTGAGTGTGTGAGGATGTGGAGCACGCGCGGGCAGGAGGAGGGGAGACATTCATTGGAAATTTGGCTAGAAATTAGCCAAGCAAGCATGTTTCAAATATTCACCAAAAATCGACCTTTGATCTTACAGTCAACTTTTTCACAGATTTGTGTTATAAACATTCTCAAGAGTCTTCATATGAACTTGTGATTGAATCAGAGTATCAGTTTTTGACTGGCTGATGTGTAAAGCATTATTTTAGCGTTAGCGATAAGTTCAATTTGCTTTATATCAATCATTTTTGGAGATATGAAGTTGCCTTTGCACACGGTAACATGTTGTAGTGTCTTCCATCGATATACCAAGTTTCGTGTTGATATCTCAAAGATTTGCTGAGACAGGACTTCACATCCTGTTTGGCGGCTTTTCTGATGAATTTGATTGGCTGTACCGGACAAACGGTTGTGAGGATCAAAATTCTTTTCGATAACTTTTGTGACGCTTGGTCTGAAGATCATCTCTGGTAACTTTGAAGAAGATATGACAAAAATTGTAGGAGGAGTAGGCTTTCAAAGGTTTTTGATAAAACCGGAAGTAGCGGAAAATCTATATAACCGGAAATTGACGCCATGGGGTGCGTTGAACTCGGCTTGAACCAGGGAATCCAATGGTACCTCATTTTTGAAAATGGGTCATACGGTTCAAAAGTTGCGTGTGTAAACACAAGTCCAACTTTGACCCATTGGTGGCGCTGGAGTGGTCTAATGGGAGACATGAAACTTGGTGTAGGTATAGAATCAACTGTCCTTAATGAGTGTGCCAAATTTCACAAAAAGTTGTCGAAGTGTTCTAGGGGCTGCCATTGACTTCCATGGAACAAGAATAATAATAATAATAAAACTAACAATAACAATAGGTTTCCTCCTGACGGAGGAATCCTAAATATAACTGCAAGCAGTAATGGCGGATTCCTCCAAACATTGCGAACCATTGAAAAATGTATATTCTTGACAAATTGGAACTGTATAGAAAAATCTATGCTGCAGAATTACCAATGGGATACCAAATCTGAAATATAATACCACCAGGATCCACAAGGGCCTTTATTTCAACTCAAGGAGTGAAGGGAGGGGGCTTGGTTAGCCTATCCATTCCAGAAAGCCTTTGTGCTTTAGGGCGTGGAATGTAGCGCCACATATGGGTAATGGTGGGACAGTTGTGGTTTGGTAATTACCCTTGGTCTATACTTTCAAAAAAGCTCGACCAGAGAATACCCCCCGCTCTCAGGGTACCGAGCTTCAGCTCAGTCATGATGCTGGGATGAATGTAGGCCTATATGTAGAGACCAGGGAGACAGACACACCGGCCAGCTGCCCTGATGGGTCCGTGGTAGATCATTAATGCGGGTTGTATCCTACAACGCTCGTGGCCTCCGAGTAGGACATACTGCTGCTGATAGATCAAGACGTTTGGTGGTGGACACATTGCTGGACGAGAGTGACATTGTCTGCCTTCAAGAAACCTGGATGACCAAGCAAGATCTGGACAAATTGAACTCCCTACACAAGAACTTTCATGGTGCTGGAGAGTCCACTACCGATCTCAGCATGAGAATGGTTTGTGGGAGGATAGCTGGTGGTGTAGCTATACTGTGGAACATAAAATATGACCCAACGGTAAAGGTGGTGTGGCTTAACGTTGACTGGGCTATTGGGTTGGAGTTTAATCACAATGAAAATAAATGTACTATTGTAAATGTGTACACACCATATGAATCCTATGACCATGAGGATGAATTTCAGAACAGGTTAGCTTTTATTCAGTCCTTCATAGAGGACAATAGTTCATGTTGTGTCTATGTCATGGGTGATTTTAATGCTGACATGTCAGATAAGTGTTTATTCGCACAACATCTGCAGCAGTTCTGTAATGAAACTAAATTAATTATATCAAGCGTTATTGCCTGATACAAGTTTTACCTATATAAGTGAAACGTGGCACACAACTTCCTGGCTAGACCATATTGTAACCACAGCCGATTCTCATGACTCACTGGAAAGTATAGAGATGTGTTATGGGCTGGCCACCACTGATCACATACCAGTTGCTATGCTGCTAAATGTTGAGAGTGTACCCTTGTTGCTGGCCCCCCAAGAAAACTGGACTGGTCAAAATTGACCAAAGAGGTTCGGCACAGATATTCTCTATTAACTAATTCTCGGATATGAACTGCAAGGATAAACATAATGCTGAAAAGCTCTGTGCCATGTATGATGATATTGTCAAATGTCTTTATGCTTCCAGTGAACCTTTTATTAATCACAAGAGTAAGGTCCCTAACGCACGGCCTGTCTGGAATGAGTTTGTGTCTGAGCAACATGCTGCTGCTAGAGAAGCCTTTAGAGTCTGGTCAGAGGCAGGCAGACCCAGACAGAGAGTGCTGCTTGATAACAAAAACCTCACAAATGCTAGATTTAAATATGCACTCGTTTCATTAAGAGAAATGAAAACACAATGAGAGCAGACTCGCTGGCCAGAAAGATGCAGAATAACAATCTTACTGACTTCTGGAAGGAGGTCAAGATCATAAATAATAACAGAACTCCCCTCCCTTCTGATATCAAAGGGGTTAGTTGTCCAGAGAAGATTGCTGATCTATGGCATGAGCACTACAGTAAACTATTTAATTGTGTTCAAAGTAACACAGTGAGAATTGATAATCAATATAAAGGTATCTCTGCAGACTTGATAGTTAGATCAGTAGATATTTATGATGCCATCCACATGCTAGACAACAACAAAGCTTGTGGTATGGATTCCATTTCTGCAGAGCATCTAAAAAATGCCAGTTATAGACTCAGTCCATTTCTAGCCATGTGTCTCACTGGAATTATGGTTCATGGTGTTCTACCGAACTCTATTATGTCAGTACTGTTAGTGCCTGTTGTTAAAGATAAGGCTGGTAAACTGAACAGCATAGACAACTGTAGCGCCTCTCTAGTTTGGTGGATTTTTAATGAGAGGTGGCTAACCTGAGTTCGTTAGTAATTGTTACTAACTTAAACCAATTTAACATATGAAAAAAACAATACAACCAACTGTTAAACAAAAACAGGAAAGATTTACTTCAGACAAAAAATCAGTTCTTCAGTTATTGGTTCAACATTTACATGACATCGTAATGCACATGGACACACAATACAAACTAGCCGGCAATGCTAACTACACGAATACCTTAATTCAGTACAGTTCTACGGTGCAGGCCTGAGTGTAGCTCGTGTGCGTTGTAGCCGTAAACAAAATGGCTGTTTCGCCAGGATGGCACAAAATAACAAGGAGCTGGTACCTCGGATCAGCAGTGCGGTAGCACACGCACTGCGGCAGAAGGGCGGCAGCAGGTGAAGGAGAGACCGACCAAATACTCTCGTGGATTTACGAGACGAACCAACTCAGGAAGAAGACTGAGGACGACGACAATCCCGACCTCCACCGGCTCCAACCTGGCACTCGCTGTCGCTAGTCTGGCGGCAAAGCCCGTGCTTAATCCAAAACCGCCAACAGCCAAACTCCTCTTTCTGGGTTATTGTTGTTGGTTGAGATATTCACCCAACAATATAAACATAACACCACTAATGATAATATAAAATCTTCACTCTTGGTATTTTACCGTACGCTACAATTTTCTTCTCCCTCCAACTCCTCCGCTCGCTCTGTCTTTTTCTACTCCAACCTCATCTACCCCAACTTCCCGTGTTACCCTGCCCTTTGACCTCAAACCGGATTGGCTTAACATCATAATCAAAATTAAAGCAACAACATAGATTCACAAAACATTCATCTTACTCTCTTCATATTTGTAACCGGTACATTTTAACATGCGTTTTTTAAACAACAGATATACATTTCCAAATGCTGTATTCAGTAAAACATGAACAATATGCATTTCTCATCAAATCAAAATCATACTCTCAAACCTTAAAGTCTATTTATTAAACTATGAACTTAAGTATTATGTATTCAAACTTTTATATTTATGTAATAGGATTGTTTCAACAGAAATGTTTACCACCCGGGCTACACAACTATCGACCCATTGCATTGGCCAGTATCTTGTCTAAAGTGTTTGAGAGAATTATTTGATTGAAATTGGAAATGTATATTCTGACTGCAGAAAATCAGTTTGGTTTTAAAAGAAAACATGGTACTGATCTCTGTATCTATGCTCTGAAGGAGATTGTCTCAGGTACACAAGTCTTAATTCATCTGTATTTTTATGCTTTATTGATGCTTACAAAGCTTTCGATCGAATTTGTCATGAAAAACTGTTTATGAAGCTAATAGCGAGAGGTTTCCCTAAACCTCTTGTGAGGATTTTGGTGTTCTGGTATGCCAATCAAACTTTTCATGTTAAATGGGACAATGTTGTATCAGCTGCTTTCCATGTTGGTAACGGAGTTCGACAAGGAGGAATTTGATTTCCCTTTTTGTTTAATATGGACGACTTATCAAGCCAGCTGAATAAGACAAATACAGGCTGTCTTGTTGGTGAATCTATTGTCAATCATCTGATGTACGCAGATTATCTGGTTCCACTCAGCCTGTTGCAACAGATGCTATGGGTGTGCTCTCAGTATGGCTTAGATCATGATATAAAATATAATGCAAAGAAAAGCCACATAATGATAGTCAGAAGTAATCAGGACAGGAAATTAACCTTCCCTACCTTTTATTTATCTGGCAGTCCCCTTGGTGTTTGTGAGGAAATAAAATATCTGCCATGTCATTTCTGATGATTGGACAGATGACAACGATATGTATCAACAGCGCTGTAAAATATATTCTCAGGCCAGTATGTTATTAAGGACGTTTTCTATGTGCTCAGATTCAGTTTAATGTTCCCTGTTTAGAACCTACATAACACCATTGTACACTGCTCATTTGTGGTCTATGTACAGGTAAAGGAGTATACAGATACTGAAAGTAGCCTACAATGATGCTTTTAGATTGCTACTTAATGTGCCAAGGTGGCATAGTGCTAGTCAGTTGTTTGTGTCTAAGCACGTACCAACCTGTAAGGCACTCCTGAGACAACTGATGTATGGTTTCATGTGTCGACTGGACAAGTCTGAGAACTGAATAGTAGAGGCCCTGGTCAACCCTCTAAAGAGCTGCTATCGATTACTTGGAACTTAAGACTACATTGGCACAAAAGTCTTCATACTTTTTATGCACTGTATTATCTATGTTTTATGTTTTCGTTTTACTCTCTTTTTTATAGCTCTATGTCTGTTATTTTATGTGGAACTTGGCGTCTGAAATAAAGATTTATATATATATAAATACATATATATATATCAATGTTTCAGGATTTGTATAACTTTTTACCATTGCATACAAAATCGGAAATGCAATACTAAAAAGATCAGCTTTTGTTAAGAGATCCAAGATTACAAGATCCACAAGGCCTTGGCTAGAAACCAAGGAATGAGTGGGGGCTTGGTCAGCCCACACTCTCCTGAAATGTTGCGTGTGCGTCTTGCCAAGCCCGCGCGTGTGTAAGTTAAGGCTGAGTGTGTGAGGATGTGGAGCACGCGCGGGCAGGAGGAGGGGAGACATTCATTGGAAATTTGGCTAGAAATTAGCCAAGCAAGCATGTTTCAAATATTCACCAAAAATAGACATTTGATCTTACAGTCAACTTTTTCACAGATTTGTGTTATAAACATTCTCAAGAGTCTTCATATGAACTTGTGATTGAATCAGAGTATCAGTTTTTGACTGGCTGATGTGTAAAGCATTATTTTAGCGTTAGCGATAAGTTCAATTTGCTTTATATCAATCATTTTTGGAGATATGAAGTTGCCTTTGCACACGGTAACATGTTGTAGTGTCTTCCATCGATATACCAAGTTTCGTGTTGATATCTCAAAGATTTGCTGAGACATGACTTCACATCCTGTTTGGCGGCTTTTCTGATGAATTTGATTGGCTGTACCGGACAAACGGTTGTGAGGATCAAAATTCTTTTCGATAACTTTTGTGAGGCTTGGTCTGAAGATCATGTCTGGTAACTTTGAAGAAGATATGACAAAAATTGTAGGAGGAGTAGGCTTTCAAAGGTTTTTGATAAAACCGGAAGTAGCGGAAAATCTATATAACCGGAAATTGACGCCATGGGGTGCGTTGAACTCGGCTTGAACCAGGGAATCCAATGGTACCTCATTTTTGAAAATGGGTCATACGGTTCAAAAGTTGCGTGTGTAAACACAAGTCCAACTTTGACCCGTTGGTGGCGCTGGAGTGGTCTAATGGGAGACATGAAACTTGGTGTAGGTATAGAATCAACTGTCCTTAATGAGTGTGCCAAATTTCACAAAAAGTTGTCGAAGTGTTCTAGGGGCTGCCATTGACTTCCATGGAACAAGAATAATAATAATAATAATAATAAAACTAACAATAACAATAGGTTTCCTCCTGACGGAGGAATCCTAATAAAACTAACAATAACAATAGGTTTCCTCCTGACGGAGGAATCCTAAATATAACTGCAAGCAGTAATGGCGGATTCCTCCAAACATTGCGAACCATTGAAAAATGTATATTCTTGACAAATTGGAACTGTATAGAAAAATCTATGCTGCAGAATTACCAATGGGATACCAAATCTGAAATATAATACCATCAAGATCCACAAGGGCCTTTATTTCAACCCAAGGAGTGAAGGGAGGGGGCTTGGTTAGCCTATCCATTCCAGAAAGCCTTTGTGCTCTAGGGCGTGGAATGTAGCGCCACCTATGGGTAATGGTGGGACAGTTGTGGTGTGGTAATTACCCTTCAGTCATGATGCTGGGATGAATGTAGGCCTATATGTAGAGACCAGGGAGACAGACACACCGGCCAGCTGCCCTGATGGGTCCGTGGTAGATCATTAATGCGGGTTGTATCCTACAACGCTCGTGGCCTCCGAGTAGGACATACTGCTGCTGATAGATCAAGACGTTTGGTGGTGGACACATTGCTGGACGAGAGTGACATTGTCTGCCTTCAAGAAACCTGGATGACCAAGCAAGATCTGGACAAATTGAACTCCCTACACAAGAACTTTCATGGTGCTGGAGAGTCCACTACCGATCTCAGCATGAGAATGGTTTGTGGGAGGATAGCTGGTGGTGTAGCTATACTGTGGAACATAAAATATGACCCAACGGTAAAGGTGGTGTGGCTTAACGTTGACTGGGCCATTGGGTTGGAGTTTAATCACAATGAAAATAAATGTACTATTGTAAATGTGTACACACCATATGAATCCTATGACCATGAGGATGAATTTCAGAACAGGTTAGCTTTTATTCAGTCCTTCATAGAGGACAATAGTTCATGTTGTGTCTATGTCATGGGTGATTTTAATGCTGACATGTCAGATAAGTGTTTATTCGCACAACATCTGCAGCAGTTCTGTAATGAAACTAAATTAATTATATCAAGCGTTATTGCCTGATACAAGTTTTACCTATATAAGTGAAACGTGGCACACAACTTCCTGGCTAGACCATATTGTAACCACAGCCGATGCTCATGACTCACTGGAAAGTATAGAGATGTGTTATGGGCTGGCCACCACTGATCACATACCAGTTGCTATGCTGCTAAATGTTGAGAGTGTACCCTTGTTGCTGGCCCCCCAAGAAAACTGGACTGGTCAAAATTGACCAAAGAGGTTATGCACAGATATTCTCTATTAACTGACAGCTTACATAGTGATGTTGCATTTTCTAGGGATGCCCTAATGTGCACGGATATGAACTGCAAGGATAAACATCATGCTGAAAAGCTCTGTGCCATGTATGATGATATTGTCAAATGTCTTTATGCTTTCAGTGAAGGTTTTATTAATCACAAGAGTAAGGTCCCTAACGCACGGCCTGTCTGGAATGAGTTTGTGTCTGAGCAACATGCTGCTGCTAGAGAAGCCTTTAGAGTCTGGTCAGAGGCAGGCAGACCCAGACAGAGAGTGCTGCTTGATAACAAAAACCTCACAAATGCTAGATTTAAATATGCACTCGTTTCATTAAGAGAAATGAAAACACAATGAGAGCAGACTCGCTGGCCAGAAAGATGCAGAATAACAATCTTACTGACTTCTGGAAGGAGGTCAAGATCATAAATAATAACAGAACTCCCCTCCCTTCTGATATCAAAGGGGTTAGTTGTCCAGAGAAGATTGCTGATCTATGGCATGAGCACTACAGTAAACTATTTAATTGTGTTCAAAGTAACACAGTGAGAATTGATAATCAATATAAAGGTATCTCTGCAGACTTGATAGTTAGATCAGTAGATATTTATGATGCCATCCACATGCTAGACAACAACAAAGCTTGTGGTATGGATTCCATTTCTGCAGAGCATCTAAAAAATGCCAGTTATAGACTCAGTCCATTTCTAGCCATGTGTCTCACTGGAATTATGGTTCATGGTGTTCTACCGAACTCTATTATGTCAGTACTGTTAGTGCCTGTTGTTAAAGATAAGGCTGGTAAACTGAACAGCATAGACAACTATCGACCCATGGCATTGGCCAGTATCTTGTCTAAAGTGTTTGAGAGAATTATTTGATTGAAATTGGAAATGTATATTCTGACTGCAGAAAATCAGTTTGGTTTTAAAAGAAAACATGGTACTGATCTCTGTATCTATGCTCTGAAGGAGATTGTCTCAGGTACACAAGTCTTAATTCATCTGTATTTTATGCTTTATTGATGCTTACAAAGCTTTCGATCGAATTTGTCATGAAAAACTGTTTATGAAGCTAATAGCGAGAGTTGTCCCTAAACCTCTTGTGAGGATTTTGGTGTTCTGGTATGCCAATCAAACTTTTCATGTTAAATGGGACAATGTTGTATCAGCTCCTTTCCATGTTGGTAACGGAGTTCGACAAGGACTCAAGCATATATATATATCAATGTTTCAGGATTTGTATAACTTTTTACCATTGCATACAAAATCGGAAATGCAATACTAAAAAGATCAGCTTTTGTTAAGAGATCCAAGATTACAAGATCCACAAGGCCTTGGCTAGAAACCAAGGAATGAGTGGGGGCTTGGTCAGCCCACACTCTCCTGAAATGTTGAGTGTGCGTCTTGCCAAGCCCGCGCGTGTGTAAGTTAAGACTGAGTGTGTGAGGATGTGGAGCACGCGCGGGCAGGAGGAGGGGAGACATTCATTGGAAATTTGGCTGGAAATTAGCCAAGCAAGCATGTTTCAAATATTCACCAAAAATCGACCTTTGATCTTACAGTCAACTTTTTCACAGATTTGTGTTATAAACATTCTCAAGAGTCTTCATATGAACTTGTGATTGAATCAGAGTATCAGTTTTTGACTGGCTGATGTGTAAAGCATTATTTTAGCGTTAGCGATAAGTTCAATTTGCTTTATATCAATCATTTTTGGAGATATGAAGTTGCCTTTGCACACGGTAACATGTTGTAGTGTCTTCCATCGATATACCAAGTTTCGTGTTGATATCTCAAAGATTTGCTGAGACATGACTTCACATCCTGTTTGGCGGCTTTTCTGAGGAATTTGATTGGCTGTACCGGACAAAGGGTTGTGAGGATCAAAATTCTTTTCGATAACTTTTGTGACGCTTGGTCTGAAGATCATCTCTGGTAACTTTGAAGAAGATATGACAAAAATTGTAGGAGGAGTAGGCTTTCAAAGGTTTTTGATAAAACCGGAAGTAGCGGAAAATCTATATAACCGGAAATTGACGCCATGGGGTGCGTTGAACTCGGCTTGAACCAGGGAATCCAATGGTACCTCATTTTTGAAAATGGGTCATACGGTTCAAAAGTTGCGTGTGTAAACACAAGTCCAACTTTGACCCGTTGGTGGCGCTGGAGTGGTCTAATGGGAGACATGAAACTTGGTGTAGGTATAGAATCAACTGTCCTTAATGAGTGTGCCAAATTTCACAAAAAGTTGTCGAAGTGTTCTAGGGGCTGCCATTGACTTCCATGGAACAAGAATAATAATAAATATAACTGCAAGCAGTAATGGCGGATTCCTCCAAACATTGCGAACCATTGAAAAATGTATATTCTTGACAAATTGGAACTGTATAGAAAAATCTATGCTGCAGAATTACCAATGGGATACCAAATCTGAAATATAATACCACCAGGATCCACAAGGGCCTTTATTTCAACTCAAGGAGTGAAGGGAGGGGGCTTGGTTAGCCTATCCATACCAGAAAGCCTTTGTGCTTTAGGGCGTGGAATGTAGCGCCACATATGGGTAATGGTGGGACAGTTGTGGTTTGGTAATTACCCTTGGTCTATACTTTCAAAAAAGCTCGACCAGAGAATACCCCCCGCTCTCAGGGTACCGAGCTTCAGCTCAGTCATGATGCTGGGATGAATGTAGGCCTATATGTAGAGACCAGGGAGACAGACACACCGGCCAGCTGCCCTGATGGGTCCGTGGTAGATCATTAATGCGGGTTGTATCCTACAACGCTCGTGGCCTCCGAGTAGGACATACTGCTGCTGATAGATCAAGACGTTTGGTGGTGGACACATTGCTGGACGAGAGTGACATTGTCTGCCTTCAAGAAACCTGGATGACCAAGCAAGATCTGGACAAATTGAACTCCCTACACAAGAACTTTCATGGTGCTGGAGAGTCCACTACCGATCTCAGCATGAGAATGGTTTGTGGGAGGATAGCTGGTGGTGTAGCTATACTGTGGAACATAAAATATGACCCAACGGTAAAGGTGGTGTGGCTTAACGTTGACTGGGCTATTGGGTTGGAGTTTAATCACAATGAAAATAAATGTACTATTGTAAATGTGTACACACCATATGAATCCTATGACCATGAGGATGAATTTCAGAACAGGTTAGCTTTTATTCAGTCCTTCATAGAGGACAATAGTTCATGTTGTGTCTATGTCATGGGTGATTTTAATGCTGACATGTCAGATAAGTGTTTATTCGCACAACATCTGCAGCAGTTCTGTAATGAAACTAAATTAATTATATAAAGCGTTATTGCCTGATACAAGTTTTACCTATATAAGTGAAACGTGGCACACAACTTCCTGGCTAGACCATATTGTAACCACAGCCGATGCTCATGACTCACTGGAAAGTATAGAGATGTGTTATGGGCTGGCCACCACTGATCACATACCAGTTGCTATGCTGCTAAATGTTGAGAGTGTACCCTTGTTGCTGGCCCCCCAAGAAAACTGGACTGGTCAAAATTGACCAAAGAGGTTATGCACAGATATTCTCTATTAACTGACAGCTTACATAGTGATGTTGCATTTTCTAGGGATGCCCTAATGTGCACGGATATGAACTGCAAGGATAAACATCATGCTGAAAAGCTCTGTGCCATGTATGATGATATTGTCAAATGTCTTTATGCTTCCAGTGAACCTTTTATTAATCACAAGAGTAAGGTCCCTAACGCACGGCCTGTCTGGAATGAGTTTGTGTCTGAGCAACATGCTGCTGCTAGAGAAGCCTTTAGAGTCTGGTCAGAGGCAGGCAGACCCAGACAGGGAGTGCTGCTTGATAACAAAAACCTCACAAATGCTAGATTTAAATATGCACTTGTTTCATTAAGAGAAATGAAAACACAATGAGAGCAGACTCGCTGGCCAGAAAGATGCAGAATAACAATCTTACTGACTTCTGAAAGGAGGTCAAGATCATAAATAATAACAGAACTCCCCTCCCTTCTGATATCAAAGGGGTTAGTTGTCCAGAGAAGATTGCTGATCTATGGCATGAGCACTACAGTAAACTATTTAATTGTGTTCAAAGTAACACAGTGAGAATTGATAATGAATATAAAGGTATCTCTGCAGACTTAATAGTTAGATCAGTAGATATTTATGATGCCATCCACATGCTAGACAACAACAAAGCTTGTGGTATGGATTGCATTTCTGCAGAGCATCTAAAAAATGCCAGTTATAGACTCAGTCCATTACTAGCCATGTGTCTCACTGGAATTATGGTTCATGGTGTTCTACCGAACTCAATCATGTCAGTACTGTTAGTGCCTGTTGTTAAAGATAAGGCTGGTAAACTGAACAGCATAGACAACTATCGACCCATTGCATTGGCCAATATCTTGTCTAAAGTGTTTGAGAGAATTATTTGATTGAAATTGGAAATGTATATTCTGACTGCAGAAAATCAGTTTGGTTTTTTAAAAGAAAACATGGTACTGATCTCTGTATCTATGCTCTGAAGGAGATTGTCTCAGGTACACAAGTCTTAATTCATCTGTATTTTTATGCTTTATTGATGCTTACAAAGCTTTCGATCGAATTTGTCATGAAAAACTGTTTATGAAGCTAATAGCGAGAGGTGTCCCTAAACCTCTTGTGAGGATTTTGGTGTTCTGGTATGCCAATCAAACTTTTCATGTTAAATGGGACAATGTTGTATCAGCTCCTTTCCATGTTGGTAACGGAGTTCGACAAGGAGGAATTTGATTTCCCTTTTTGTTTAATATGGATATGGACGACTTATCAAGCCTGCTGAATAAGACAAATACAGGCTGTCTTGTTGTTGAATCTATTGTCAATCATCTGATGTACGCAGATGATCTGGTTCCACTCAGCCTGTTGCAACAGATGCTATGGGTGTGCTCTCAGTATGGCTTAGATCATGATATCAAATATAATGCAAAGAAAAGCCACATAATGATAGTCAGAAGTAATCAGGACAGGAAATTAACCTTCCCTACCTTTTATTTATCTGGCAGTCCCCTTGGTGTTTGTGAGGAAATAAAATATCTGGGCCATGTCATTTCTGATGATTGGACAGATGACAACGGTATGTATCAACAGCGCTGTAAAATATATTCTCAGGCCAGTATGTTATTAAGGACGTTTTCTATGTGCTCAGATTCAGTTAAATGTTCCCTGTTTAGAACCTACATAACACCATTGTACACTGCTTATTTGTGGTCTATGTACAGGAAAAGGAGTATACAGATACTGAAAGTAGCCTACAATGATGCTTTTAGATTGCTACTTAATGTGCCAAGGTGGCATAGTGCTAGTCAGTTGTTTGTGTCTAAGCACGTACCAACCTGTAAGGCAATCCTGAGACAACTGATGTATGGTTTCAATGATGCTTTTAGATTGCTACTTAATGTGCCTAGGTGGCATAGTGCTGGTCAGTTGTTTCTGTCTAAGCACGTACCAACCTGTAAGGCACTCCTGAGACAACTGATGTATGGTTTCATGTGTCGACTGGACAAGTCTGAGAACTGAATAGTAGAGGCCCTGGTCAACCCTCTAAAGAGCTGCTATCGATTACTTGGAACTTAAGACTACATTGGCACAAAAGTCTTCATACTTTTTATGCACTGTATTATCTATGTTTTATGTTTTCGTTTTACTCTCTTTTTTATAGCTCTATGTCTGTTATTTTATGTGGAACTTGGCGTCTGAAATAAAGATTTATATATATATAAATACATATATATATATCAATGTTTCAGGATTTGTATAACTTTTTACCATTGCATACAAAATCGGAAATGCAATACTAAAAAGATCAGCTTTTGTTAAGAGATCCAAGATTACAAGATCCACAAGGCCTTGGCTAGAAACCAAGGAATGAGTGGGGGCTTGGTCAGCCCACACTCTCCTGAAATGTTGCGTGTGCGTCTTGCCAAGCCCGCGCGTGTGTAAGTTAAGGCTGAGTGTGTGAGGATGTGGAGCACGCGCGGGCAGGAGGAGGGGAGACATTCATTGGAAATTTGGCTAGAAATTAGCCAAGCAAGCATGTTTCAAATATTCACCAAAAATCGACCTTTGATCTTACAGTCAACTTTTTCACAGATTTGTGTTATAAACATTCTCAAGAGCCTTCATATGAACTTGTGATTGAATCAGAGTATCAGTTTTTGACTGGCTGATGTGTAAAGCATTATTTTAGCGTTAGCGATAAGTTCAATTTGCTTTATATCAATCATTTTTGGAGATATGAGGTTGCCTTTGCACACGGTAACATGTTGTAGTGTCTTCCATCGATATACCAAGTTTCGTGTTGATATCTCAAAGATTTGCTGAGACATGACTTCACATCCTGTTTGGCGGCTTTTCTGATGAATTTGATTGGCTGTACCGGACAAACGGTTGTGAGGATCAAAATTCTTTTCGATAACTTTTGTGAGGCTTGGTCTGAAGATCATCTCTGGTAACTTTGAAGAAGATATGACAACAATTGTAGGAGGAGTAGGCTTTCAAAGGTTTTTGATAAAACCGGAAATAGCGGAAAATCTACATAACCGGAAATTGACGCCATGGGGTGCGTTGAACTCGGCTTGATCCAGGGAATCCAATGGTACCTCATTTTTGAAAATGGGTCATACGGTTCAAAAGTTGCGTGTGTAAACACAAGTCCAACTTTGACCCGTTGGTGGCGCTGGAGTGGTCTAATGGGAGACATGAAACTTGGTGTAGGTATAGAATCAACTGTCCTTAATGAGTGTGCCAAATTTCACAAAAAGTTGTCAAAGGGTTCTAGGGGCTGCCATTGACTTCCATGGAACAAGAATAATAATAATAATAATAAAACTAACAATAACAATAGGTTTCCTCCTGACGGAGGAATCCTAAATATAACTGCAAGCAGTAATGGCGGATTCCTCCAAACATTGCGAACCATTGAAAAATGTATATTCTTGACAAATTGGAACTGTATAGAAAAATCTATGCTGCAGAATTACCAATGGGATACCAAATCTGAAATATAATACCACCAGGATCCACAAGGGCCTTTATTTCAACTCAAGGAGTGAAGGGAGGGGGCTTGGTTAGCCTATCCATTCCAGAAAGCCTTTGTGCTTTAGGGCGTGGAATGTAGCGCCACATATGGGTAATGGTGGGACAGTTGTGGTTTGGTAATTACCCTTGGTCTATACTTTCAAAAAAGCTCGACCAGAGCATACCCCCCGCTCTCAGGGTACCGAGCTTCAGCTCAGTCATGATGCTGGGATGAATGTAGGCCTATATGTAGAGACCAGGGAGACAGACACACCGGCCAGCTGCCCTGATGGGTCCGTGGTAGATCATTAATGCGGGTTGTATCCTACAACGCTCGTGGCCTCCGAGTAGGACATACTGCTGCTGATAGATCAAGACGTTTGGTGGTGGACACATTGCTGGACGAGAGTGACATTGTCTGCCTTCAAGAAACCTGGATGACCAAGCAAGATCTGGACAAATTGAACTCCCTACACAAGAACTTTCATGGTGCTGGAGAGTCCACTACCGATCTCAGCATGAGAATGGTTTGTGGGAGGATAGCTGGTGGTGTAGCTATACTGTGGAACATAAAATATGACCCAACGGTAAAGGTGGTGTGGCTTAACGTTGACTGGGCTATTGGGTTGGAGTTTAATCACAATGAAAATAAATGTACTATTGTAAATGTGTACACACCATATGAATCCTATGACCATGAGGATGAATTTCAGAACAGGTTAGCTTTTATTCAGTCCTTCATAGAGGACAATAGTTCATGTTGTGTCTATGTCATGGGTGATTTTAATGCTGACATGTCAGATAAGTGTTTATTCGCACAACATCTGCAGCAGTTCTGTAATGAAACTAAATTAATTATATCAAGCGTTATTGCCTGATACAAGTTTTACCTATATAAGTGAAACGTGGCACACAACTTCCTGGCTAGACCATATTGTAACCACAGCCGATTCTCATGACTCACTGGAAAGTATAGAGATGTGTTATGGGCTGGCCACCACTGATCACATACCAGTTGCTATGCTGCTAAATGTTGAGAGTGTACCCTTGTTGCTGGCCCCCCAAGAAAACTGGACTGGTCAAAATTGACTAAAGAGGTTCGGCACAGATATTCTCTATTAACTAATTCTCGGATATGAACTGCAAGGATAAACATAATGCTGAAAAGCTCTGTGCCATGTATGATGATATTGTCAAATGTCTTTATGCTTCCAGTGAACCTTTTATTAATCACAAGAGTAAGGTCCCTAACGCACGGCCTGTCTGGAATGAGTTTGTGTCTGAGCAACATGCTGCTGCTAGAGAAGCCTTTAGAGTCTGGTCAGAGGCAGGCAGACCCAGACAGAGAGTGCTGCTTGATAACAAAAACCTCACAAATGCTAGATTTAAATATGCACTCGTTTCATTAAGAGAAATGAAAACACAATGAGAGCAGACTCGCTGGCCAGAAAGATGCAGAATAACAATCTTACTGACTTCTGGAAGGAGGTCAAGATCATAAATAATAACAGAACTCCCCTCCCTTCTGATATCAAAGGGGTTAGTTGTCCAGAGAAGATTGCTGATCTATGGCATGAGCACTACAGTAAACTATTTAATTGTGTTCAAAGTAACACAGTGAGAATTGATAATCAATATAAAGGTATCTCTGCAGACTTGATAGTTAGATCAGTAGATATTTATGATGCCATCCACATGCTAGACAACAACAAAGCTTGTGGTATGGATTCCATTTCTGCAGAGCATCTAAAAAATGCCAGTTATAGACTCAGTCCATTTCTAGCCATGTGTCTCACTGGAATTATGGTTCATGGTGTTCTACCGAACTCTATTATGTCAGTACTGTTAGTGCCTGTTGTTAAAGATAAGGCTGGTAAACTGAACAGCATAGACAACTGTAGCGCCTCTCTAGTTTGGTGGATTTGTAATGAGAGGTGGCTAACCTGAGTTCGTTAGTAATTGTTACTAACTTAAACCAATTTAACATATGAAAAAAACAATACAACCAACTGTTAAACAAAAACAGGAAAGATTTACTTCAGACAAAAAATCAGTTCTTCAGTTATTGGTTCAACATTTACATGACATCGTAATGCACATGGACACACAATACAAACTAGCCGGCAATGCTAACTACACGAATACCTTAATTCAGTACAGTTCTACGGTGCAGGCCTGAGTGTAGCTCGTGTGCGTTGTAGCCGTAAACAAAATGGCTGTTTCGCCAGGATGGCACAAAATAACAAGGAGCTGGTACCTCGGATCAGCAGTGCGGTAGCACACGCACTGCGGCAGAAGGGCGGCAGCAGGTGAAGGAGAGACCGACCAAATACTCTCGTGGATTTACGAGACGAACCAACTCAGGAAGAAGACTGAGGACGACGACAATCCCGACCTCCACCGGCTCCAACCTGGCACTCGCTGTCGCTAGTCTGGCGGCAAAGCCCGTGCTTAATCCAAAACCGCCAACAGCCAAACTCCTCTTTCTGGGTTATTGTTGTTGGTTGAGATATTCACCCAACAATATAAACATAACACCACTAATGATAATATAAAATCTTCACTCTTGGTATTTTACCGTACGCTACAATTTTCTTCTCCCTCCAACTCCTCCGCTCGCTCTGTCTTTTTCTACTCCAACCTCATCTACCCCAACTTCCCGTGTTACCCTGCCCTTTGACCTCAAACCGGATTGGCTTAACATCATAATCAAAATTAAAGCAACAACATAGATTCACAAAACATTCATCTTACTCTCTTCATATTTGTAACCGGTACATTTTAACATGCGTTTTTTAAACAACAGATATACATTTCCAAATGCTGTATTCAGTAAAACATGAACAATATGCATTTCTCATCAAATCAAAATCATACTCTCAAACCTTAAAGTCTATTTATTAAACTATGAACTTAAGTATTATGTATTCAAACTTTTATATTTATGTAATAGGATTGTTTCAACAGAAATGTTTACCACCCGGGCTACACAACTATCGACCCATTGCATTGGCCAGTATCTTGTCTAAAGTGTTTGAGAGAATTATTTGATTGAAATTGGAAATGTATATTCTGACTGCAGAAAATCAGTTTGGTTTTAAAAGAAAACATGGTACTGATCTCTGTATCTATGCTCTGAAGGAGATTGTCTCAGGTACACAAGTCTTAATTCATCTGTATTTTTATGCTTTATTGATGCTTACAAAGCTTTCGATCGAATTTGTCATGAAAAACTGTTTATGAAGCTAATAGCGAGAGGTGTCCCTAAACCTCTTGTGAGGATTTTGGTGTTCTGGTATGCCAATCAAACTTTTCATGTTAAATGGGACAATGTTGTATCAGCTGCTTTCCATGTTGGTAACGGAGTTCGACAAGGAGGAATTTGATTTCCCTTTTTGTTTAATATGGATATGGACGACTTATCAAGCCAGCTGAATAAGACAAATACAGGCTGTCTTGTTGGTGAATCTATTGTCAATCATCTGATGTACGCAGATTATCTGGTTCCACTCAGCCTGTTGCAACAGATGCTATGGGTGTGCTCTCAGTATGGCTTAGATCATGATATAAAATATAATGCAAAGAAAAGCCACATAATGATAGTCAGAAGTAATCAGGACAGGAAATTAACCTTCCCTACCTTTTATTTATCTGGCAGTCCCCTTGGTGTTTGTGAGGAAATAAAATATCTGCCATGTCATTTCTGATGATTGCACAGATGACAACGATATGTATCAACAGCGCTGTCAAATATATTCTCAGGCCAGTATGTTATTAAGGACGTTTTCTATGTGCTCAGATTCAGTTAAATGTTCCCTGTTTAGAACCTACATAACACCATTGTACACTGCTCATTTGTGGTCTATGTACAGGTAAAGGAGTATACAGATACTGAAAGTAGCCTACAATGATGCTTTTAGATTGCTACTTAATGTGCCAAGGTGGCATAGTGCTAGTCAGTTGTTTGTGTCTAAGCACGTACCAACCTGTAAGGCAATCCTGAGACAACTGATGTATGGTTTCAATGATGCTTTTAGATTGCTACTTAATGTGCCTAGGTGGCATAGTGCTAGTCAGTTGTTTCTGTCTAAGCACGTACCAACCTGTAAGGCACTCCTGAGACAACTGATGTATGGTTTCATGTGTCGACTGGACAAGTCTGAGAACTGAATAGTAGAGGCTCTGGTCAACCCTCTAAAGAGCTACTATCGATTACTTGGAACTTAAGACTACATTGGCACAAAAGTCTTCATACTTTTTATGCACTGTATTATCTATGTTTTATGTTTTCGTTTTACTCTCTTTTTTATAGCTCTATGTCTGTTATTTTATGTGGAACTTGGCGTCTGAAATAAAGATTTATATATATATAAATACATATATATATATATCAATGTTTCAGGATTTGTATAACTTTTTACCATTGCATACAAAATCGGAAATGCAATACTAAAAAGATCAGCTTTTGTTAAGAGATCCAAGATTACAAGATCCACAAGGCCTTTGCTAGAAACCAAGGAATGAGTGGGGGCTTGGTCAGCCCACACTCTCCTGAAATGTTGCGTGTGCGTCTTGCCAAGCCCGCGCGTGTGTAAGTTAAGGCTGAGTTTGTGAGGATGTGGAGCACGCGCGGGCAGGAGGAGGGGAGACATTCATTGGAAATTTGGCTAGAAATTAGCCAAGCAAGCAGGTTTCAAATATTCACCAAAAATCGACCTTTGATCTTACAGTCAAATTTTTCACAGATTTGTGTTATAAACATTCTCAAGAGTCTTCATATGAACTTGTGATTGAATCAGAGTATCAGTTTTTGACTGGCTGATGTGTAAAGCATTATTTTAGCGTTAGCGATAAGTTCAATTTGCTTTATATCAATCATTTTTGGAGATATGAAGTTGCCTTTGCACACGGTAACATGTTGTAGTGTCTTCCATCGATATACCAAGTTTCGTGTTGATATCTCAAAGATTTGCTGAGACATGACTTCACATCCTGTTTGGCGGCTTTTCTGATGAATTTGATTGGCTGTACCGGACAAACGGTTGCGAGGATCAAAATTCTTTTCGATAACTTTTGTGACGCTTGGTCTGAAGATCATCTCTGGTAACTTTGAAGAAGATATGACAAAAATTGTAGGAGGAGTAGGCTTTCAAAGGTTTTTGATAAAACCGGAAATAGCGGAAAATCTATATAACCGGAAATTGACGCCATGGGGTGCGTTGAACTCGGCTTGATCCAGGGAATCCAATGGTACCTCATTTTTGAAAATGGGTCATACGGTTCAAAAGTTGCGTGTGTAAACACAAGTCCAACTTTGACCCGTTGGTGGCGCTGGAGTGATCTAATGGGAGACATGAAACTTGGTGTAGGCATAGAATCAACTGTCCTTAATGAGTGTGCCAAATTTCACAAAAAGTTGTCGAAGGGTTCTAGGGGCTGCCATTGACTTCCATGGAACAAGAATAATAATAATAATAAAACTAACAATAACAATAGGTTTCCTCCTGACGGAGGAATCCTAAATATAACTGCAAGCAGTAATGGCGGATTCCTCCAAACATTGCGAACCATTGAAAAATGTATATTCTTGACAAATTGGAACTGTATAGAAAAATCTATGCTGCAGAATTACCAATGGGATACCAAATCTGAAATATAATACCATCAAGATCCACAAGGGCCTTTATTTCAACCCAAGGAGTGAAGGGAGGGGGCTTGGTTAGCCTATCCATTCCAGAAAGCCTTTGTGCTTTAGGGCGTGGAATGTAGCGCCACCTATGGGTAATGGTGGGACAGTTGTGGTGTGGTAATTACCCTTGGTCTATACTTTCAAAAAAGCTCGACCAGAGCATACCCCCCACTCTCAGGGTACCGAGCTTCAGCTCAGTCATGATGCTGGGATGAATGTAGGCCTATATGTAGAGACCAGGGAGACAGACACACCGGCCAGCTGCCCTGATGGGTCCGTGGTAGATCATTAATGCGGGTTGTATCCTACAACGCTCGTGGCCTCCGAGTAGGACATACTGCTGCTGATAGATCAAGACGTTTGGTGGTGGACACATTGCTGGACGAGAGTGACATTGTCTGCCTTCAAGAAACCTGGATGGCCAAGCAAGATCTGGACAAATTGAACTCCCTACACAAGATGTTTCATAGTGCTGGAGAGTCCACTACCAATCTCAGCATGAGAATGGTTTGTGGGAGGATAGCTGGTGGTGTAGCTATACTGTGGAACATAAAATATGACCCAACGGTAAAGGTGGTGTGGCTTAACGTTGACTGGGCTATTGGGTTGGAGTTTAATCACAATGAAAATAAATTTACTATTGTAAATGTGTACACACCATATGAATCCTATGACCATGAGGATGAATTTCAGAACAGGTTAGCTTTTATTCAGTCCTTCATAGAGGACAATAGTTCATGTTGTGTCTATGTCATGGGTGATTTTAATGCTGAAATGTCAGATAAGCGTTTATTCGCACAACATCTGCAGCAGTTCTGTAATGAAACTAAATTAATTATATCAAGCGTTATTGCCTGATACAAGTTTTACCTATATAAGTGAAACGTGGCACACAACTTCCTGGCTAGACCATATTGTAACCACAGCCGATGCTCATGACTCACTGGAAAGTATAGAGATGTGTTATGGGCTGGCCACCACTGATCACATACCAGTTGCTATGCTGCTAAATGTTGAGATTGTACCCTTGTTGCTGGCCCCCCAAGAAAACTGGACTGGTCAAAATTGACCAAAGAGGTTCGGCACAGATATTCTCTATTAACTGACAGCTTACATAGTGATGTTGCATTTTCTAGGGATGCCCTAATGTGCACGGATATGAACTGCAAGGATAAACATCATGCTGAAAAGCTCTGTGCCATGTATGATGATATTGTCAAATGTCTTTATGCTTCCAGTGAACCTTTTATTAATCACAAGAGTAAGGTCCCTAACGCACGGCCTGTCTGGAATGAGTTTGTGTCTGAGCAACATGCTGCTGCTAGAGAAGCCTTTAGAGTCTGGTCAGAGGCAGGCAGACCCAGACAGGGAGTGCTGCTTGATAACAAAAACCTCACAAATGCTAGATTTAAATATGCACTCGTTTCATTAAGAGAAATGAAAACACAATGAGAGTAGACTCGCTGGCCAGAAAGATGCAGAATAACAATCTTACTGACTTCTGGAAGGAGGTCAAGATCATAAATAATAACAGAACTCCCCTCCCTTCTGATATCAAAGGGGTTAGTTGTCCAGAGAAGATTGCTGATCTATGGCATGAGCACTACAGTAAACTATTTAATTGTGTTCAAAGTAACACAGTGAGAATTGATAATCAATATAAAGGTATCTCTGCAGACTTGATAGTTAGATCAGTAGATATTTATGATGCCATCCACATGCTAGACAACAACAAAGCTTGTGGTATGGATTCCATTTCTGCAGAGCATCTAAAAAATGCCAGTTATAGACTCAGTCCATTTCTAGCCATGTGTCTCACTGGAATTATGGTTCATGGTGTTCTACCGAACTCTATTATGTCAGTACTGTTAGTGCCTGTTGTTAAAGATAAGGCTGGTAAACTGAACAGCATAGACAACTGTAGCGCCTCTCTAGTTTGGTGGATTTGTAATGAGAGGTGGCTAACCTGAGTTCGTTAGTAATTGTTACTAACTTAAACCAATTTAACATATGAAAAAAACAATACAACCAACTGTTAAACAAAAACAGGAAAGATTTACTTCAGACAAAAAATCAGTTCTTCAGTTATTGGTTCAACATTTACATGACATCGTAATGCACATGGACACACAATACAAACTAGCCGGCAATGCTAACTACACGAATACCTTAATTCAGTACAGTTCTACGGTGCAGGCCTGAGTGTAGCTCGTGTGCGTTGTAGCCGTAAACAAAATGGCTGTTTCGCCAGGATGGCACAAAATAACAAGGAGCTGGTACCTCGGATCAGCAGTGCGGTAGCACACGCACTGCGGCAGAAGGGCGGCAGCAGGTGAAGGAGAGACCGACCAAATACTCTCGTGGATTTACGAGACGAACCAACTCAGGAAGAAGACTGAGGACGACGACAATCCCGACCTCCACCGGCTCCAACCTGGCACTCGCTGTCGCTAGTCTGGCGGCAAAGCCCGTGCTTAATCCAAAACCGCCAACAGCCAAACTCCTCTTTCTGGGTTATTGTTGTTGGTTGAGATATTCACCCAACAATATAAACATAACACCACTAATGATAATATAAAATCTTCACTCTTGGTATTTTACCGTACGCTACAATTTTCTTCTCCCTCCAACTCCTCCGCTCGCTCTGTCTTTTTCTACTCCAACCTCATCTACCCCAACTTCCCGTGTTACCCTGCCCTTTGACCTCAAACCGGATTGGCTTAACATCATAATCAAAATTAAAGCAACAACATAGATTCACAAAACATTCATCTTACTCTCTTCATATTTGTAACCGGTACATTTTAACATGCGTTTTTTAAACAACAGATATACATTTCCAAATGCTGTATTCAGTAAAACATGAACAATATGCATTTCTCATCAAATCAAAATCATACTCTCAAACCTTAAAGTCTATTTATTAAACTATGAACTTAAGTATTATGTATTCAAACTTTTATATTTATGTAATAGGATTGTTTCAACAGAAATGTTTACCACCCGGGCTACACAACTATCGACCCATTGCATTGGCCAGTATCTTGTCTAAAGTGTTTGAGAGAATTATTTGATTGAAATTGGAAATGTATATTCTGACTGCAGAAAATCAGTTTGGTTTTAAAAGAAAACATGGTACTGATCTCTGTATCTATGCTCTGAAGGAGATTGTCTCAGGTACACAAGTCTTAATTCATCTGTATTTTTATGCTTTATTGATGCTTACAAAGCTTTCGATCGAATTTGTCATGAAAAACTGTTTATGAAGCTAATAGCGAGAGGTTTCCCTAAACCTCTTGTGAGGATTTTGGTGTTCTGGTATGCCAATCAAACTTTTCATGTTAAATGGGACAATGTTGTATCAGCTGCTTTCCATGTTGGTAACGGAGTTCGACAAGGAGGAATTTGATTTCCCTTTTTGTTTAATATGGATATGGACGACTTATCAAGCCAGCTGAATAAGACAAATACAGGCTGTCTTGTTGGTGAATCTATTGTCAATCATCTGATGTACGCAGATTATCTGGTTCCACTCAGCCTGTTGCAACAGATGCTATGGGTGTGCTCTCAGTATGGCTTAGATCATGATATAAAATATAATGCAAAGAAAAGCCACATAATGATAGTCAGAAGTAATCAGGACAGGAAATTAACCTTCCCTACCTTTTATTTATCTGGCAGTCCCCTTGGTGTTTGTGAGGAAATAAAATATCTGCCATGTCATTTCTGATGATTGGACAGATGACAACGATATGTATCAACAGCGCTGTCAAATATATTCTCAGGCCAGTATGTTATTAAGGACGTTTTCTATGTGCTCAGATTCAGTTAAATGTTCCCTGTTTAGAACCTACATAACACCATTGTACACTGCTCATTTGTGGTCTATGTACAGGTAAAGGAGTATACAGATACTGAAAGTAGCCTACAATGATGCTTTTAGATTGCTACTTAATGTGCCAAGGTGGCATAGTGCTAGTCAGTTGTTTGTGTCTAAGCACGTACCAACCTGTAAGGCAATCCTGAGACAACTGATGTATGGTTTCAATGATGCTTTTAGATTGCTACTTAATGTGCCTAGGTGGCATAGTGCTGGTCAGTTGTTTCTGTCTAAGCACGTACCAACCTGTAAGGCACTCCTGAGACAACTGATGTATGGTTTCATGTGTCGACTGGACAAGTCTGAGAACTGAATAGTAGAGGCCCTGGTCAACCCTCTAAAGAGCTGCTATCGATTACTTGGAACTTAAGACTACATTGGCACAAAAGTCTTCATACTTTTTATGCACTGTATTATCTATGTTTTATGTTTTCGTTTTACTCTCTTTTTTATAGCTCTATGTCTGTTATTTTATGTGGAACTTGGCGTCTGAAATAAAGATTTATATATATATAAATACATATATATATATCAATGTTTCAGGATTTGTATAACTTTTTACCATTGCATACAAAATCGGAAATGCAATACTAAAAAGATCAGCTTTTGTTAAGAGATCCAAGATTACAAGATCCACAAGGCCTTGGCTAGAAACCAAGGAATGAGTGGGGGCTTGGTCAGCCCACACTCTCCTGAAATGTTGCGTGTGCGTCTTGCCAAGCCCGCGCGTGTGTAAGTTAAGGCTGAGTGTGTGAGGATGTGGAGCACGCGCGGGCAGGAGGAGGGGAGACATTCATTGGAAATTTGGCTAGAAATTAGCCAAGCAAGCATGTTTCAAATATTCACCAAAAATCGACCTTTGATCTTACAGTCAACTTTTTCACAGATTTGTGTTATAAACATTCTCAAGAGTCTTCATATGAACTTGTGATTGAATCAGAGTATCAGTTTTTGACTGGCTGATGTGTAAAGCATTATTTTAGCGTTAGCGATAAGTTCAATTTGCTTTATATCAATCATTTTTGGAGATATGAAGTTGCCTTTGCACACGGTAACATGTTGTAGTGTCTTCCATCGATATACCAAGTTTCGTGTTGATATCTCAAAGATTTGCTGAGACAGGACTTCACATCCTGTTTGGCGGCTTTTCTGATGAATTTGATTGGCTGTACCGGACAAACGGTTGTGAGGATCAAAATTCTTTTCGATAACTTTTGTGACGCTTGGTCTGAAGATCATCTCTGGTAACTTTGAAGAAGATATGACAAAAATTGTAGGAGGAGTAGGCTTTCAAAGGTTTTTGATAAAACCGGAAGTAGCGGAAAATCTATATAACCGGAAATTGACGCCATGGGGTGCGTTGAACTCGGCTTGAACCAGGGAATCCAATGGTACCTCATTTTTGAAAATGGGTCATACGGTTCAAAAGTTGCGTGTGTAAACACAAGTCCAACTTTGACCCATTGGTGGCGCTGGAGTGGTCTAATGGGAGACATGAAACTTGGTGTAGGTATAGAATCAACTGTCCTTAATGAGTGTGCCAAATTTCACAAAAAGTTGTCGAAGTGTTCTAGGGGCTGCCATTGACTTCCATGGAACAAGAATAATAATAATAATATAACTGCAAGCAGTAATGGCGGATTCCTCCAAACATTGCGAACCATTGAAAAATGTATATTCTTGACAAATTGGAACTGTATAGAAAAATCTATGCTGCAGAATTACCAATGGGATACCAAATCTGAAATATAATACCACCAGGATCCACAAGGGCCTTTATTTCAACTCAAGGAGTGAAGGGAGGGGGCTTGGTTAGCCTATCCATTCCAGAAAGCCTTTGTGCTTTAGGGCGTGGAATGTAGCGCCACATATGGGTAATGGTGGGACAGTTGTGGTTTGGTAATTACCCTTGGTCTATACTTTCAAAAAAGCTCGACCAGAGAATACCCCCCGCTCTCAGGGTACCGAGCTTCAGCTCAGTCATGATGCTGGGATGAATGTAGGCCTATATGTAGAGACCAGGGAGACAGACACACCGGCCAGCTGCCCTGATGGGTCCGTGGTAGATCATTAATGCGGGTTGTATCCTACAACGCTCGTGGCCTCCGAGTAGGACATACTGCTGCTGATAGATCAAGACGTTTGGTGGTGGACACATTGCTGGACGAGAGTGACATTGTCTGCCTTCAAGAAACCTGGATGACCAAGCAAGATCTGGACAAATTGAACTCCCTACACAAGAACTTTCATGGTGCTGGAGAGTCCACTACCGATCTCAGCATGAGAATGGTTTGTGGGAGGATAGCTGGTGGTGTAGCTATACTGTGGAACATAAAATATGACCCAACGGTAAAGGTGGTGTGGCTTAACGTTGACTGGGCTATTGGGTTGGAGTTTAATCACAATGAAAATAAATTTACTATTGTAAATGTGTACACACCATATGAATCCTATGACCATGAGGATGAATTTCAGAACAGGTTAGCTTTTATTCAGTCCTTCATAGAGGACAATAGTTCATGTTGTGTCTATGTCATGGGTGATTTTAATGCTGACATGTCAGATAAGTGTTTATTCGCACAACATCTGCAGCAGTTCTGTAATGAAACTAAATTAATTATATCAAGCGTTATTGCCTGATACAAGTTTTACCTATATAAGTGAAACGTGGCACACAACTTCCTGGCTAGACCATATTGTAACCACAGCCGATGCTCATGACTCACTGGAAAGTATAGAGATGTGTTATGGGCTGGCCACCACTGATCACATACCAGTTGCTATGCTGCTAAATGTTGAGAGTGTACCCTTGTTGCTGGCCCCCCAAGAAAACTGGACTGGTCAAAATTGACCAAAGAGGTTCGGCACAGATATTCTCTATTAACTAATTCTCGGATATGAACTGCAAGGATAAACATAATGCTGAAAAGCTCTGTGCCATGTATGATGATATTGTCAAATGTCTTTATGCTTCCAGTGAACCTTTTATTAATCACAAGAGTAAGGTCCCTAACGCACGGCCTGTCTGGAATGAGTTTGTGTCTGAGCAACATGCTGCTGCTAGAGAAGCCTTTAGAGTCTGGTCAGAGGCAGGCAGACCCAGACAGAGAGTGCTGCTTGATAACAAAAACCTCACAAATGCTAGATTTAAATATGCACTCGTTTCATTAAGAGAAATGAAAACACAATGAGAGCAGACTCGCTGGCCAGAAAGATGCAGAATAACAATCTTACTGACTTCTGGAAGGAGGTCAAGATCATAAATAATAACAGAACTCCCCTCCCTTCTGATATCAAAGGGGTTAGTTGTCCAGAGAAGATTGCTGATCTATGGCATGAGCACTACAGTAAACTATTTAATTGTGTTCAAAGTAACACAGTGAGAATTGATAATCAATATAAAGGTATCTCTGCAGACTTGATAGTTAGATCAGTAGATATTTATGATGCCATCCACATGCTAGACAACAACAAAGCTTGTGGTATGGATTCCATTTCTGCAGAGCATCTAAAAAATGCCAGTTATAGACTCAGTCCATTTCTAGCCATGTGTCTCACTGGAATTATGGTTCATGGTGTTCTACCGAACTCTATTATGTCAGTACTGTTAGTGCCTGTTGTTAAAGATAAGGCTGGTAAACTGAACAGCATAGACAACTGTAGCGCCTCTCTAGTTTGGTGGATTTGTAATGAGAGGTGGCTAACCTGAGTTCGTTAGTAATTGTTACTAACTTAAACCAATTTAACATATGAAAAAAACAATACAACCAACTGTTAAACAAAAACAGGAAAGATTTACTTCAGACAAAAAATCAGTTCTTCAGTTATTGGTTCAACATTTACATGACATCGTAATGCACATGGACACACAATACAAACTAGCCGGCAATGCTAACTACACGAATACCTTAATTCAGTACAGTTCTACGGTGCAGGCCTGAGTGTAGCTCGTGTGCGTTGTAGCCGTAAACAAAATGGCTGTTTCGCCAGGATGGCACAAAATAACAAGGAGCTGGTACCTCGGATCAGCAGTGCGGTAGCACACGCACTGCGGCAGAAGGGCGGCAGCAGGTGAAGGAGAGACCGACCAAATACTCTCGTGGATTTACGAGACGAACCAACTCAGGAAGAAGACTGAGGACGACGACAATCCCGACCTCCACCGGCTCCAACCTGGCACTCGCTGTCGCTAGTCTGGCGGCAAAGCCCGTGCTTAATCCAAAACCGCCAACAGCCAAACTCCTCTTTCTGGGTTATTGTTGTTGGTTGAGATATTCACCCAACAATATAAACATAACACCACTAATGATAATATAAAATCTTCACTCTTGGTATTTTACCGTACGCTACAATTTTCTTCTCCCTCCAACTCCTCCGCTCGCTCTGTCTTTTTCTACTCCAACCTCATCTACCCCAACTTCCCGTGTTACCCTGCCCTTTGACCTCAAACCGGATTGGCTTAACATCATAATCAAAATTAAAGCAACAACATAGATTCACAAAACATTCATCTTACTCTCTTCATATTTGTAACCGGTACATTTTAACATGCGTTTTTTAAACAACAGATATACATTTCCAAATGCTGTATTCAGTAAAACATGAACAATATGCAGTTCTCATCAAATTGTTTCAACAGAAATGTTTACCACCCGGGCTACACAACTATCGACCCATTGCATTGGCCAGTATCTTGTCTAAAGTGTTTGAGAGAATTATTTGATTGAAATTGGAAATGTATATTCTGACTGCAGAAAATCAGTTTGGTTTTAAAAGAAAACATGGTACTGATCTCTGTATCTATGCTCTGAAGGAGATTGTCTCAGGTACACAAGTCTTAATTCATCTGTATTTTTATGCTTTATTGATGCTTACAAAGCCTTCGATCGAATTTGTCATGAAAAACTGTTTATGAAGCTAATAGCGAGAGGTGTCCCTAAACCTCTTGTGAGGATTTTGGTGTTCTGGTATGCCAATCAAACTTTTCATGTTAAATGGGACAATGTTGTATCAGCTGCTTTCCATGTTGGTAACGGAGTTCGACAAGGAGGAATTTGATTTCCCTTTTTGTTTAATATGGATATGGACGACTTATCAAGCCAACTGAATAAGACAAATACAGGCTGTCTTGTTGGTGAATCTATTGTCAATCATCTGATGTACGCAGATTATCTGGTTCCACTCAGCCTGTTGCAACAGATGCTATGGGTGTGCTCTCAGTATGGCTTAGATCATGATATAAAATATAATGCAAAGAAAAGCCACATAATGATAGTCAGAAGTGAGCAGGACAGGAAATTAACCTTCCCTACCTTTTATTTATCTGGCAGTCCCCTTGGTGTTTGTGAGGAAATAAAATATCTGCCATGTCATTTCTGATGATTGGACAGATGACAACGATATGTATCAACAGCGCTGTCAAATATATTCTCAGGCCAGTATGTTATTAAGGACGTTTTCTATGTGCTCAGATTCAGTTAAATGTTCCCTGTTTAGAACCTACATAACACGATTGTACACTGCTCATTTGTGGTCTATGTACAGGTAAAGGAGTATACAGATACTGAAAGTAGCCTACAATGATGCTTTTAGATTGCTACTTAATGTGCCAAGGTGGCATAGTGCTAGTCAGTTGTTTGTGTCTAAGCACGTACCAACCTGTAAGGCAATCCTGAGACAACTGATGTATGGTTTCAATGATGCTTTTAGATTGCTACTTAATGTGCCTAGGTGGCATAGTGCTGGTCAGTTGTTTCTGTCTAAGCACGTACCAACCTGTAAGGCACTCCTGAGACAACTGATGTATGGTTTCATGTGTCGACTGGACAAGTCTGAGAACTGAATAGTAGAGGCCCTGGTCAACCCTCTAAAGAGCTGCTATCGATTACTTGGAACTTAAGACTACATTGGCACAAAAGTCTTCATACTTTTTATGCACTGTATTATCTATGTTTTATGTTTTCGTTTTACTCTCTTTTTTATAGCTCTATGTCTGTTATTTTATGTGGAACTTGGCGTCTGAAATAAAGATTTATATATATATAAATACATTTATATATCAATGTTTCAGGATTTGTATAACTTTTTACCATTGCATACAAAATCGGAAATGCAATACTAAAAAGATCAGCTTTTGTTAAGAGATCCAAGATTACAAGATCCACAAGGCCTTGGCTAGAAACCAAGGAATGAGTGGGGGCTTGGTCAGCCCACACTCTCCTGAAATGTTGCGTGTGCGTCTTGCCAAGCCCGCGCGTGTGTAAGTTAAGGCTGAGTGTGTGAGGATGTGGAGCACGCGCGGGCAGGAGGAGGGGAGACATTCATTGGAAATTTGGCTAGAAATTAGCCAAGCAAGCATGTTTCAAATATTCACCAAAAATCGACCTTTGATCTTACAGTCAACTTTTTCACAGATTTGTGTTATAAACATTCTCAAGAGTCTTCATATGAACTTGTGATTGAATCAGAGTATCAGTTTTTGACTGGCTGATGTGTAAAGCATTATTTTAGCGTTAGCGATAAGTTCAATTTGCTTTATATCAATCATTTTTGGAGATATGAAGTTGCCTTTGCACACGGTAACATGTTGTAGTGTCTTCCATCGATATACCAAGTTTCGTGTTGATATCTCAAAGATTTGCTGAGACATGACTTCACATCCTGTTTGGCGGCTTTTCTGATGAATTTGATTGGCTGTACCGGACAAAGGGTTGTGAGGATCAAAATTCTTTTCGATAACTTTTGTGACGCTTGGTCTGAAGATCATCTCTGGTAACTTTGAAGAAGATATGACAAAAATTGTAGGAGGAGTAGGCTTTCAAAGGTTTTTGATAAAACCGGAAGTAGCGGAAAATCTATATAACCGGAAATTGACGCCATGGGGTGCGTTGAACTCGGCTTGAACCAGGGAATCCAATGGTACCTCATTTTTGAAAATGGGTCATACGGTTCAAAAGTTGCGTGTGTAAACACAAGTCCAACTTTGACCCGTTGGTGGCGCTGGAGTGGTCTTATGGGAGACATGAAACTTGGTGTAGGTATAGAATCAACTGTCCTTAATGAGTGTGCCAAATTTCACAAAAAGTTGTCAAAGTGTTCTAGGGGCTGCCATTGACTTCCATGGAACAAGAATAATAATAATAATAAAACTAACAATAACAATAGGTTTCCTCCTGACGGAGGAATCCTAATAATAAAACTAACAATAACAATAGGTTTCCTCCTGACGGAGGAATCCTAAATATAACTGCAAGCAGTAATGGCGGATTCCTCCAAACATTGCGAACCATTGAAAAATGTATATTCTTGACAAATTGGAACTGTATAGAAAAATCTATGCTGCAGAATTACCAATGGGATACCAAATCTGAAATATAATACCACCAGGATCCACAAGGGCCTTTATTTCAACTCAAGGAGTGAAGGGAGGGGGCTTGGTTAGCCTATCCATTCCAGAAAGCCTTTGTGCTTTAGGGCGTGGAATGTAGCGCCACATATGGGTAATGGTGGGACAGTTGTGGTTTGGTAATTACCCTTGGTCTATACTTTCAAAAAAGCTCGACCAGAGAATACCCCCAGCTCTCAGGGTACCGAGCTTCAGCTCAGTCATGATGCTGGGATTAATGTAGGCCTATATGTAGAGACCAGGGAGACAGACACACCGGCCAGCTGCCCTGATGGGTCCGTGGTAGATCATTAATGCGGGTTGTATCCTACAACGCTCGTGGCCACCGAGTAGGACATACTGCTGCTGATAGATCAAGACGTTTGGTGGTGGACACATTGCTGGACGAGAGTAACATTGTCTGCCTTCAAGAAACCTGGATGACCAAGCAAGATCTGGACAAATTGAACTCCCTACACAAGAACTTTCATGGTGCTGGAGAGTCCACTACCGATCTCAGCATGAGAATGGTTTGTGGGAGGATAGCTGGTGGTGTAGCTATACTGTGGAACATAAAATATGACCCAACGGTAAAGGTGGTGTGGCTTAACGTTGACTGGGCTATTGGGTTGGAGTTTAATCACAATGAAAATAAATGTACTATTGTAAATGTGTACACACCATATGAATCCTATGACCATGAGGATGAATTTCAGAACAGGTTAGCTTTTATTCAGTCCTTCATAGAGGACAATAGTTCATGTTGTGTCTATGTCATGGGTGATTTTAATGCTGACATGTCAGATAAGTGTTTATTCGCACAACATCTGCAGCAGTTCTGTAATGAAACTAAATTAATTATATCAAGCGTTATTGCCTGATACAAGTTTTACCTATATAAGTGAAACGTGGCACACAACTTCCTGGCTAGACCATATTGTAACCACAGCCGATGCTCATGACTCACTGGAAAGTATAGAGATGTGTTATGGGCTGGCCACCACTGATCACATACCAGTTGCTATGCTGCTAAATGTTGAGAGTGTACCCTTGTTGCTGGCCCCCCAAGAAAACTGGACTGGTCAAAATTGACCAAAGAGGTTATGCACAGATATTCTCTATTAACTGACAGCTTACATAGTGATGTTGCATTTTCTAGGGATGCCCTAATGTGCACGGATATGAACTGCAAGGATAAACATCATGCTGAAAAGCTCTGTGCCATGTATGATGATATTGTCAAATGTCTTTATGCTTTCAGTGAAGGTTTTATTAATCACAAGAGTAAGGTCCCTAACGCACGGCCTGTCTGGAATGAGTTTGTGTCTGAGCAACATGCTGCTGCTAGAGAAGCCTTTAGAGTCTGGTCAGAGGCAGGCAGACCCAGACAGAGAGTGCTGCTTGATAACAAAAACCTCACAAATGCTAGATTTAAATATGCACTCGTTTCATTAAGAGAAATGAAAACACAATGAGAGCAGACTCGCTGGCCAGAAAGATGCAGAATAACAATCTTACTGACTTCTGGAAGGAGGTCAAGATCATAAATAATAACAGAACTCCCCTCCCTTCTGATATCAAAGGGGTTAGTTGTCCAGAGAAGATTGCTGATCTATGGCATGAGCACTACAGTAAACTATTTAATTGTGTTAAAAGTAACACAGTGAGAATTGATAATCAATATAAAGGTATCTCTGCAGACTTGATAGTTAGATCAGTAGATATTTATGATGCCATCCACATGCTAGACAACAACAAAGCTTGTGGTATGGATTGCATTTCTGCAGAGCATCTAAAAAATGCCAGTTATAGACTCAGTCCATTTCTAGCCATGTGTCTCACTGGAATTATGGTTCATGGTGTTCTACCGAACTCTATTATGTCAGTACTGTTAGTGCCTGTTGTTAAAGATAAGGCTGGTAAACTGAACAGCATAGACAACTATCGACCCATTGCATTGGCCAGTATCTTGTCTAAAGTGTTTGAGAGAATTATTTGATTGAAATTGCAAATGTATATTCTGACTGCAGAAAATCAGTTTGGTTTTAAAAGAAAACATGGTACTGATCTCTGTATCTATGCTCTGAAGGAGATTGTCTCAGGTACACAAGTCTTAATTCATCTGTATTTTTATGCTTTATTGATGCTTACAAAGCTTTGGATCGAATTTGTCATGAAAAACTGTTTATGAAGCTAATAGCGAGAGGTTTCCCTAAACCTCTTGTGAGGATTTTGGTGTTCTGGTATGCCAATCAAACTTTTCATTTCAAATGGGACAATGTTGTATCAGCTCCTTTCCATGTTGGTAACGGAGTTCGACAAGGAGGAATTTGATTTCCCTTTTTGTTTAATATGGATATAGACGACTTATCAAGCCAGCTGAATAAGACAAATACAGGCTGTCTTGTTGGTGAATCTATTGTCAATCATCTGATGTACGCAGATTATCTGGTTCCACTCAGCCTGTTGCAACAGATGCTATGGGTGTGCTCTCAGTATGGCTTAGATCATGATATAAAATATAATGCAAAGAAAAGCCACATAATGATAGTCAGAAGTAATCAGGACAGGAAATTAACCTTCCCTACCTTTTATTTATCTGGCAGTCCCCTTGGTGTTTGTGAGGAAATAAAATATCTGGGACATGTCATTTGTGATGATTGGACAGATGACAACGATATGTATCAACAGCGCTGTCAAATATATTCTCAGGCCAGTATGTTATTAAGGACGTTTTCTATGTGCTCAGATTCAGTTAAATGTTCCCTGTTTAGAACCTACATAACACCATTGTACACTGCTCATTTGTGGTCTATGTACAGGTAAAGGAGTATACAGATACTGAAAGTAGCCTACAATGATGCTTTTAGATTGCTACTTAATGTGCCAAGGTGGCATAGTGCTAGTCAGTTGTTTGTGTCTAAGCACGTACCAACCTGTAAGGCAATCCTGAGACAACTGATGTATGGTTTCAATGATGCTTTTAGATTGCTACTTAATGTGCCTAGGTGGCATAGTGCTGGTCAGTTGTTTCTGTCTAAGCACGTACCAACCTGTAAGGCACTCCTGAGACAACTGATGTATGGTTTCATGTGTCGACTGGACAAGTCTGAGAACTGAATAGTAGAGGCCCTGGTCAACCCTCTAAAGAGCTGCTATCGATTACTTGGAACTTAAGACTACATTGGCACAAAAGTCTTCATACTTTTTATGCACTGTATTATCTATGTTTTATGTTTTCGTTTTACTCTCTTTTTTATAGCTCTATGTCTGTTATTTTATGTGGAACTTGGCGTCTGAAATAAAGATTTATATATATATAAATACATATATATATATCAATGTTTCAGGATTTGTATAACTTTTTACCATTGCATACAAAATCGGAAATGCAATACTAAAAAGATCAGCTTTTGTTAAGAGATCCAAGATTACAAGATCCACAAGGCCTTGGCTAGAAACCAAGGAATGAGTGGGGGCTTGGTCAGCCCACACTCTCCTGAAATGTTGCGTGTGCGTCTTGCCAAGCCCGCGCGTGTGTAAGTTAAGGCTGAGTGTGTGAGGATGTGGAGCACGCGCGGGCAGGAGGAGGGGAGACATTCATTGGAAATTTGGCTAGAAATTAGCCAAGCAAGCATGTTTCAAATATTCACCAAAAATCGACCTTTGATCTTACAGTCAACTTTTTCACAGATTTGTGTTATAAACATTCTCAAGAGTCTTCATATGAACTTGTGATTGAATCAGAGTATCAGTTTTTGACTGGCTGATGTGTAAAGCATTATTTTAGCGTTAGCGATAAGTTCAATTTGCTTTATATCAATCATCTTTGGAGATATGAAGTTGCCTTTACACACGGTAACATGTTGTAGTGTCTTCCATCGATATACCAAGTTTCGTGTTGATATCTCAAAGATTTGCTGAGACATGACTTCACATCCTGTTTGGCGGCTTTTCTGATGAATTTGATTGGCTGTACCGGACAAAGGGTTGTGAGGATCAAAATTCTTTTCGATAACTTTTGTGACGCTTGGTCTGAAGATCATCTCTGGTAACTTTGAAGAAGATATGACAAAAATTGTAGGAGGAGTAGGCTTTCAAAGGTTTTTGATAAAACCGGAAGTAGCGGAAAATCTATATAACCGGAAATTGACGCCATGGGGTGCGTTGAACTCGGCTTGAACCAGGGAATCCAATGGTACCTCATTTTTGAAAATGGGTCATACGGTTCAAAAGTTGCGTGTGTAAACACAAGTCCAACTTTGACCCGTTGGTGGCGCTGGAGTGGTCTAATGGGAGACATGAAACTTGGTGTAGGTATAGAATCAACTGTCCTTAATGAGTGTGCCAAATTTCACAAAAAGTTGTCGAAGTGTTCTAGGGGCTGCCATTGACTTCCATGGAACAAGAATAATAATAATAATAAAACTAACAATAACAATAGGTTTCCTCCTGACGGAGGAATCCTAATAATAATAAATATAACTGCAAGCAGTAATGGCGGATTCCTCCAAACATTGCGAACCATTGAAAAATGTATATTCTTGACAAATTGGAACTGTATAGAAAAATCTATGCTGCAGAATTACCAATGGGATACCAAATCTGAAATATAATACCACCAGGATCCACAAGGGCCTTTATTTCAACTCAAGGAGTGAAGGGAGGGGGCTTGGTTAGCCTATCCATTCCAGAAAGCCTTTGTGCTTTAGGGCGTGGAATGTAGCGCCACATATGGGTAATGGTGGGACAGTTGTGGTTTGGTAATTACCCTTGGTCTATACTTTCAAAAAAGCTCGACCAGAGAATACCCCCCGCTCTCAGGGTACCGAGCTTCAGCTCAGTCATGATGCTGGGATGAATGTAGGCCTATATGTAGAGACCAGGGAGACAGACACACCGGCCAGCTGCCCTGATGGGTCCGTGGTAGATCATTAATGCGGGTTGTATCCTACAACGCTCGTGGCCTCCGAGTAGGACATACTGCTGCTGATAGATCAAGACGTTTGGTGGTGGACACATTGCTGGACGAGAGTGACATTGTCTGCCTTCAAGAAACCTGGATGACCAAGCAAGATCTGGACAAATTGAACTCCCTACACAAGAACTTTCATGGTGCTGGAGAGTCCACTACCGATCTCAGCATGAGAATGGTTTGTGGGAGGATAGCTGGTGGTGTAGCTATACTGTGGAACATAAAATATGACCCAACGGTAAAGGTGGTGTGGCTTAACGTTGACTGGGCTATTGGGTTGGAGTTTAATCACAATGAAAATAAATGTACTATTGTAAATGTGTACACACCATATGAATCCTATGACCATGAGGATGAATTTCAGAACAGGTTAGCTTTTATTCAGTCCTTCATAGAGGACAATAGTTCATGTTGTGTCTATGTCATGGGTGATTTTAATGCTGACATGTCAGATAAGTGTTTATTCGCACAACATCTGCAGCAGTTCTGTAATGAAACTAAATTAATTATATCAAGCGTTATTGCCTGATACAAGTTTTACCTATATAAGTGAAACGTGGCACACAACTTCCTGGCTAGACCATATTGTAACCACAGCCGATTCTCATGACTCACTGGAAAGTATAGAGATGTGTTATGGGCTGGCCACCACTGATCACATACCAGTTGCTATGCTGCTAAATGTTGAGAGTGTACCCTTGTTGCTGGCCCCCCAAGAAAACTGGACTGGTCAAAATTGACCAAAGAGGTTCGGCACAGATATTCTCTATTAACTAATTCTCGGATATGAACTGCAAGGATAAACATAATGCTGAAAAGCTCTGTGCCATGTATGATGATATTGTCAAATGTCTTTATGCTTCCAGTGAACCTTTTATTAATCACAAGAGTAAGGTCCCTAACGCACGGCCTGTCTGGAATGAGTTTGTGTCTGAGCAACATGCTGCTGCTAGAGAAGCCTTTAGAGTCTGGTCAGAGGCAGGCAGACCCAGACAGAGAGTGCTGCTTGATAACAAAAACCTCACAAATGCTAGATTTAAATATGCACTCGTTTCATTAAGAGAAATGAAAACACAATGAGAGCAGACTCGCTGGCCAGAAAGATGCAGAATAACAATCTTACTGACTTCTGGAAGGAGGTCAAGATCATAAATAATAACAGAACTCCCCTCCCTTCTGATATCAAAGGGGTTAGTTGTCCAGAGAAGATTGCTGATCTATGGCATGAGCACTACAGTAAACTATTTAATTGTGTTCAAAGTAACACAGTGAGAATTGATAATCAATATAAAGGTATCTCTGCAGACTTGATAGTTAGATCAGTAGATATTTATGATGCCATCCACATGCTAGACAACAACAAAGCTTGTGGTATGGATTCCATTTCTGCAGAGCATCTAAAAAATGCCAGTTATAGACTCAGTCCATTTCTAGCCATGTGTCTCACTGGAATTATGGTTCATGGTGTTCTACCGAACTCTATTATGTCAGTACTGTTAGTGCCTGTTGTTAAAGATAAGGCTGGTAAACTGAACAGCATAGACAACTGTAGCGCCTCTCTAGTTTGGTGGATTTGTAATGAGAGGTGGCTAACCTGAGTTCGTTAGTAATTGTTACTAACTTAAACCAATTTAACATATGAAAAAAACAATACAACCAACTGTTAAACAAAAACAGGAAAGATTTACTTCAGACAAAAAATCAGTTCTTCAGTTATTGGTTCAACATTTACATGACATCGTAATGCACATGGACACACAATACAAACTAGCCGGCAATGCTAACTACACGAATACCTTAATTCAGTACAGTTCTACGGTGCAGGCCTGAGTGTAGCTCGTGTGCGTTGTAGCCGTAAACAAAATGGCTGTTTCGCCAGGATGGCACAAAATAACAAGGAGCTGGTACCTCGGATCAGCAGTGCGGTAGCACACGCACTGCGGCAGAAGGGCGGCAGCAGGTGAAGGAGAGACCGACCAAATACTCTCGTGGATTTACGAGACGAACCAACTCAGGAAGAAGACTGAGGACGACGACAATCCCGACCTCCACCGGCTCCAACCTGGCACTCGCTGTCGCTAGTCTGGCGGCAAAGCCCGTGCTTAATCCAAAACCGCCAACAGCCAAACTCCTCTTTCTGGGTTATTGTTGTTGGTTGAGATATTCACCCAACAATATAAACATAACACCACTAATGATAATATAAAATCTTCACTCTTGGTATTTTACCGTACGCTACAATTTTCTTCTCCCTCCAACTCCTCCGCTCGCTCTGTCTTTTTCTACTCCAACCTCATCTACCCCAACTTCCCGTGTTACCCTGCCCTTTGACCTCAAACCGGATTGGCTTAACATCATAATCAAAATTAAAGCAACAACATAGATTCACAAAACATTCATCTTACTCTCTTCATATTTGTAACCGGTACATTTTAACATGCGTTTTTTAAACAACAGATATACATTTCCAAATGCTGTATTCAGTAAAACATGAACAATATGCATTTCTCATCAAATCAAAATCATACTCTCAAACCTTAAAGTCTATTTATTAAACTATGAACTTAAGTATTATGTATTCAAACTTTTATATTTATGTAATAGGATTGTTTCAACAGAAATGTTTACCACCCGGGCTACACAACTATCGACCCATTGCATTGGCCAGTATCTTGTCTAAAGTGTTTGAGAGAATTATTTGATTGAAATTGGAAATGTATATTCTGACTGCAGAAAATCAGTTTGGTTTTAAAAGAAAACATGGTACTGATCTCTGTATCTATGCTCTGAAGGAGATTGTCTCAGGTACACAAGTCTTAATTCATCTGTATTTTTATGCTTTATTGATGCTTACAAAGCTTTCGATCGAATTTGTCATGAAAAACTGTTTATGAAGCTAATAGCGAGAGGTTTCCCTAAACCTCTTGTGAGGATTTTGGTGTTCTGGTATGCCAATCAAACTTTTCATGTTAAATGGGACAATGTTGTATCAGCTGCTTTCCATGTTGGTAACGGAGTTCGACAAGGAGGAATTTGATTTCCCTTTTTGTTTAATATGGATATGGACGACTTATCAAGCCAGCTGAATAAGACAAATACAGGCTGTCTTGTTGGTGAATCTATTGTCAATCATCTGATGTACGCAGATTATCTGGTTCCACTCAGCCTGTTGCAACAGATGCTATGGGTGTGCTCTCAGTATGGCTTAGATCATGATATAAAATATAATGCAAAGAAAAGCCACATAATGATAGTCAGAAGTAATCAGGACAGGAAATTAACCTTCCCTACCTTTTATTTATCTGGCAGTCCCCTTGGTGTTTGTGAGGAAATAAAATATCTGCCATGTCATTTCTGATGATTGGACAGATGACAACGATATGTATCAACAGCGCTGTCAAATATATTCTCAGGCCAGTATGTTATTAAGGACGTTTTCTATGTGCTCAGATTCAGTTAAATGTTCCCTGTTTAGAACCTACATAACACCATTGTACACTGCTCATTTGTGGTCTATGTACAGGTAAAGGAGTATACAGATACTGAAAGTAGCCTACAATGATGCTTTTAGATTGCTACTTAATGTGCCAAGGTGGCATAGTGCTAGTCAGTTGTTTGTGTCTAAGCACGTACCAACCTGTAAGGCAATCCTGAGACAACTGATGTATGGTTTCAATGATGCTTTTAGATTGCTACTTAATGTGCCTAGGTGGCATAGTGCTGGTCAGTTGTTTCTGTCTAAGCACGTACCAACCTGTAAGGCACTCCTGAGACAACTGATGTATGGTTTCATGTGTCGACTGGACAAGTCTGAGAACTGAATAGTAGAGGCCCTGGTCAACCCTCTAAAGAGCTGCTATCGATTACTTGGAACTTAAGACTACATTGGCACAAAAGTCTTCATACTTTTTATGCACTGTATTATCTATGTTTTATGTTTTCGTTTTACTCTCTTTTTTATAGCTCTATGTCTGTTATTTTATGTGGAACTTGGCGTCTGAAATAAAGATTTATATATATATAAATACATATATATATATCAATGTTTCAGGATTTGTATAACTTTTTACCATTGCATACAAAATCGGAAATGCAATACTAAAAAGATCAGCTTTTGTTAAGAGATCCAAGATTACAAGATCCACAAGGCCTTGGCTAGAAACCAAGGAATGAGTGGGGGCTTGGTCAGCCCACACTCTCCTGAAATGTTGCGTGTGCGTCTTGCCAAGCCCGCGCGTGTGTAAGTTAAGGCTGAGTGTGTGAGGATGTGGAGCACGCGCGGGCAGGAGGAGGGGAGACATTCATTGGAAATTTGGCTAGAAATTAGCCAAGCAAGCATGTTTCAAATATTCACCAAAAATCGACCTTTGATCTTACAGTCAACTTTTTCACAGATTTGTGTTATAAACATTCTCAAGAGTCTTCATATGAACTTGTGATTGAATCAGAGTATCAGTTTTTGACTGGCTGATGTGTAAAGCATTATTTTAGCGTTAGCGATAAGTTCAATTTGCTTTATATCAATCATTTTTGGAGATATGAAGTTGCCTTTGCACACGGTAACATGTTGTAGTGTCTTCCATCGATATACCAAGTTTCGTGTTGATATCTCAAAGATTTGCTGAGACATGACTTCACATCCTGTTTGGCGGCTTTTCTGATGAATTTGATTGGCTGTACCGGACAAACGGTTGTGAGGATCAAAATTCTTTTCGATAACTTTTGTGACGCTTGGTCTGAAGATCATCTCTGGTAACTTTGAAGAAGATATGACAAAAATTGTAGGAGGAGTAGGCTTTCAAAGGTTTTTGATAAAACCGGAAGTAGCGGAAAATCTATATAACCGGAAATTGACGCCATGGGGTGCGTTGAACTCGGCTTGAACCAGGGAATCCAATGGTACCTCATTTTTGAAAATGGGTCATACGGTTCAAAAGTTGCGTGTGTAAACACAAGTCCAACTTTGACCCGTTGGTGGCGCTGGAGTGGTCTAATGGGAGACATGAAACTTGGTGTAGGTATAGAATCAACTGTCCTTAATGAGTGTGCCAAATTTCACAAAAAGTTGTCGAAGTGTTCTAGGGGCTGCCATTGACTTCCATGGAACAAGAATAATAATAATAATAATAAATATAACTGCAAGCAGTAATGGCGGATTCCTCCAAACATTGCGAACCATTGAAAAATGTATATTCTTGACAAATTGGAACTGTATAGAAAAATCTATGCTGCAGAATTACCAATGGGATACCAAATCTGAAATATAATACCATCAAGATCCACAAGGGCCTTTATTTCAACCCAAGGAGTGAAGGGAGGGGGCTTGGTTAGCCTATCCATTCCAGAAAGCCTTTGTGCTTTAGGGCGTGGAATGTAGCGCCACCTATGGGTAATGGTGGGACAGTTGTGGTGTGGTAATTACCCTTGGTCTATACTTTCAAAAAAGCTCGACCAGAGCATACCCCCCACTCTCAGGGTACCGAGCTTCAGCTCAGTCATGATGCTGGGATGAATGTAGGCCTATATGTAGAGACCAGGGAGACAGACACACCGGCCAGCTGCCCTGATGGGTCCGTGGTAGATCATTAATGCGGGTTGTATCCTACAACGCTCGTGGCCTCCGAGTAGGACATACTGCTGCTGATAGATCAAGACGTTTGGTGGTGGACACATTGCTGGACGAGAGTGACATTGTCTGCCTTCAAGAAACCTGGATGGCCAAGCAAGATCTGGACAAATTGAACTCCCTACACAAGATGTTTCATAGTGCTGGAGAGTCCACTACCAATCTCAGCATGAGAATGGTTTGTGGGAGGATAGCTGGTGGTGTAGCTATACTGTGGAACATAAAATATGACCCAACGGTAAAGGTGGTGTGGCTTAACGTTGACTGGGCTATTGGGTTGGAGTTTAATCACAATGAAAATAAATTTACTATTGTAAATGTGTACACACCATATGAATCCTATGACCATGAGGATGAATTTCAGAACAGGTTAGCTTTTATTCAGTCCTTCATAGAGGACAATAGTTCATGTTGTGTCTATGTCATGGGTGATTTTAATGCTGAAATGTCAGATAAGCGTTTATTCGCACAACATCTGCAGCAGTTCTGTAATGAAACTAAATTAATTATATCAAGCGTTATTGCCTGATACAAGTTTTACCTATATAAGTGAAACGTGGCACACAACTTCCTGGCTAGACCATATTGTAACCACAGCCGATGCTCATGACTCACTGGAAAGTATAGAGATGTGTTATGGGCTGGCCACCACTGATCACATACCAGTTGCTATGCTGCTAAATGTTGAGATTGTACCCTTGTTGCTGGCCCCCCAAGAAAACTGGACTGGTCAAAATTGACCAAAGAGGTTCGGCACAGATATTCTCTATTAACTGACAGCTTACATAGTGATGTTGCATTTTCTAGGGATGCCCTAATGTGCACGGATATGAACTGCAAGGATAAACATCATGCTGAAAAGCTCTGTGCCATGTATGATGATATTGTCAAATGTCTTTATGCTTCCAGTGAACCTTTTATTAATCACAAGAGTAAGGTCCCTAACGCACGGCCTGTCTGGAATGAGTTTGTGTCTGAGCAACATGCTGCTGCTAGAGAAGCCTTTAGAGTCTGGTCAGAGGCAGGCAGACCCAGACAGGGAGTGCTGCTTGATAACAAAAACCTCACAAATGCTAGATTTAAATATGCACTCGTTTCATTAAGAGAAATGAAAACACAATGAGAGTAGACTCGCTGGCCAGAAAGATGCAGAATAACAATCTTACTGACTTCTGGAAGGAGGTCAAGATCATAAATAATAACAGAACTCCCCTCCCTTCTGATATCAAAGGGGTTAGTTGTCCAGAGAAGATTGCTGATCTATGGCATGAGCACTACAGTAAACTATTTAATTGTGTTCAAAGTAACACAGTGAGAATTGATAATCAATATAAAGGTATCTCTGCAGACTTGATAGTTAGATCAGTAGATATTTATGATGCCATCCACATGCTAGACAACAACAAAGCTTGTGGTATGGATTCCATTTCTGCAGAGCATCTAAAAAATGCCAGTTATAGACTCAGTCCATTTCTAGCCATGTGTCTCACTGGAATTATGGTTCATGGTGTTCTACCGAACTCTATTATGTCAGTACTGTTAGTGCCTGTTGTTAAAGATAAGGCTGGTAAACTGAACAGCATAGACAACTGTAGCGCCTCTCTAGTTTGGTGGATTTGTAATGAGAGGTGGCTAACCTGAGTTCGTTAGTAATTGTTACTAACTTAAACCAATTTAACATATGAAAAAAACAATACAACCAACTGTTAAACAAAAACAGGAAAGATTTACTTCAGACAAAAAATCAGTTCTTCAGTTATTGGTTCAACATTTACATGACATCGTAATGCACATGGACACACAATACAAACTAGCCGGCAATGCTAACTACACGAATACCTTAATTCAGTACAGTTCTACGGTGCAGGCCTGAGTGTAGCTCGTGTGCGTTGTAGCCGTAAACAAAATGGCTGTTTCGCCAGGATGGCACAAAATAACAAGGAGCTGGTACCTCGGATCAGCAGTGCGGTAGCACACGCACTGCGGCAGAAGGGCGGCAGCAGGTGAAGGAGAGACCGACCAAATACTCTCGTGGATTTACGAGACGAACCAACTCAGGAAGAAGACTGAGGACGACGACAATCCCGACCTCCACCGGCTCCAACCTGGCACTCGCTGTCGCTAGTCTGGCGGCAAAGCCCGTGCTTTATCCAAAACCGCCAACAGCCAAACTCCTCTTTCTGGGTTATTGTTGTTGGTTGAGATATTCACCCAACAATATAAACATAACACCACTAATGATAATATAAAATCTTCACTCTTGGTATTTTACCGTACGCTACAATTTTCTTCTCCCTCCAACTCCTCCGCTCGCTCTGTCTTTTTCTACTCCAACCTCATCTACCCCAACTTCCCGTGTTACCCTGCCCTTTGACCTCAAACCGGATTGGCTTAACATCATAATCAAAATTAAAGCAACAACATAGATTCACAAAACATTCATCTTACTCTCTTCATATTTGTAACCGGTACATTTTAACATGCGTTTTTTAAACAACAGATATACATTTCCAAATGCTGTATTCAGTAAAACATGAACAATATGCATTTCTCATCAAATCAAAATCATACTCTCAAACCTTAAAGTCTATTTATTAAACTATGAACTTAAGTATTATGTATTCAAACTTTTATATTTATGTAATAGGATTGTTTCAACAGAAATGTTTACCACCCGGGCTACACAACTATCGACCCATTGCATTGGCCAGTATCTTGTCTAAAGTGTTTGAGAGAATTATTTGATTGAAATTGGAAATGTATATTCTGACTGCAGAAAATCAGTTTGGTTTTAAAAGAAAACATGGTACTGATCTCTGTATCTATGCTCTGAAGGAGATTGTCTCAGGTACACAAGTCTTAATTCATCTGTATTTTTATGCTTTATTGATGCTTACAAAGCTTTCGATCGAATTTGTCATGAAAAACTGTTTATGAAGCTAATAGCGAGAGGTTTCCCTAAACCTCTTGTGAGGATTTTGGTGTTCTGGTATGCAAATCAAACTTTTCATGTTAAATGGGACAATGTTGTATCAGCTGCTTTCCATGTTGGTAACGGAGTTCGACAAGGAGGAATTTGATTTCCCTTTTTGTTTAATATGGATATGGACGACTTATCAAGCCAGCTGAATAAGACAAATACAGGCTGTCTTGTTGGTGAATCTATTGTCAATCATCTGATGTACGCAGATTATCTGGTTCCACTCAGCCTGTTGCAACAGATGCTATGGGTGTGCTCTCAGTATGGCTTAGATCATGATATAAAATATAATGCAAAGAAAAGCCACATAATGATAGTCAGAAGTAATCAGGACAGGAAATTAACCTTCCCTACCTTTTATTTATCTGGCAGTCCCCTTGGTGTTTGTGAGGAAATAAAATATCTGCCATGTCATTTCTGATGATTGGACAGATGACAACGATATGTATCAACAGCGCTGTCAAATATATTCTCAGGCCAGTATGTTATTAAGGACGTTTTCTATGTGCTCAGATTCAGTTAAATGTTCCCTGTTTAGAACCTACATAACACCATTGTACACTGCTCATTTGTGGTCTATGTACAGGTAAAGGAGTATACAGATACTGAAAGTAGCCTACAATGATGCTTTTAGATTGCTACTTAATGTGCCAAGGTGGCATAGTGCTAGTCAGTTGTTTGTGTCTAAGCACGTACCAACCTGTAAGGCAATCCTGAGACAACTGATGTATGGTTTCAATGATGCTTTTAGATTGCTACTTAATGTGCCTAGGTGGCATAGTGCTGGTCAGTTGTTTCTGTCTAAGCACGTACCAACCTGTAAGGCACTCCTGAGACAACTGATGTATGGTTTCATGTGTCGACTGGACAAGTCTGAGAACTGAATAGTAGAGGCCCTGGTCAACCCTCTAAAGAGCTGCTATCGATTACTTGGAACTTAAGACTACATTGGCACAAAAGTCTTCATACTTTTTATGCACTGTATTATCTATGTTTTATGTTTTCGTTTTACTCTCTTTTTTATAGCTCTATGTCTGTTATTTTATGTGGAACTTGGCGTCTGAAATAAAGATTTATATATATATAAATACATATATATATATCAATGTTTCAGGATTTGTATAACTTTTTACCATTGCATACAAAATCGGAAATGCAATACTAAAAAGATCAGCTTTTGTTAAGAGATCCAAGATTACAAGATCCACAAGGCCTTGGCTAGAAACCAAGGAATGAGTGGGGGCTTGGTCAGCCCACACTCTCCTGAAATGTTGCGTGTGCGTCTTGCCAAGCCCGCGCGTGTGTAAGTTAAGGCTGAGTGTGTGAGGATGTGGAGCACGCGCGGGCAGGAGGAGGGGAGACATTCATTGGAAATTTGGCTAGAAATTAGCCAAGCAAGCATGTTTCAAATATTCACCAAAAATCGACCTTTGATCTTACAGTCAACTTTTTCACAGATTTGTGTTATAAACATTCTCAAGAGTCTTCATATGAACTTGTGATTGAATCAGAGTATCAGTTTTTGACTGGCTGATGTGTAAAGCATTATTTTAGCGTTAGCGATAAGTTCAATTTGCTTTATATCAATCATTTTTGGAGATATGAAGTTGCCTTTGCACACGGTAACATGTTGTAGTGTCTTCCATCGATATACCAAGTTTCGTGTTGATATCTCAAAGATTTGCTGAGACAGGACTTCACATCCTGTTTGGCGGCTTTTCTGATGAATTTGATTGGCTGTACCGGACAAACGGTTGTGAGGATCAAAATTCTTTTCGATAACTTTTGTGACGCTTGGTCTGAAGATCATCTCTGGTAACTTTGAAGAAGATATGACAAAAATTGTAGGAGGAGTAGGCTTTCAAAGGTTTTTGATAAAACCGGAAGTAGCGGAAAATCTATATAACCGGAAATTGACGCCATGGGGTGCGTTGAACTCGGCTTGAACCAGGGAATCCAATGGTACCTCATTTTTGAAAATGGGTCATACGGTTCAAAAGTTGCGTGTGTAAACACAAGTCCAACTTTGACCCATTGGTGGCGCTGGAGTGGTCTAATGGGAGACATGAAACTTGGTGTAGGTATAGAATCAACTGTCCTTAATGAGTGTGCCAAATTTCACAAAAAGTTGTCGAAGTGTTCTAGGGGCTGCCATTGACTTCCATGGAACAAGAATAATAATAATAATAAAACTAACAATAACAATAGGTTTCCTCCTGACGGAGGAATCCTAATAAAACTAACAATAACAATAGGTTTCCTCCTGACGGAGGAATCCTAATAAAACTAACAATAACAATAGGTTTCCTCCTGACGGAGGAATCCTAATAATAATAAAACTAACAATAACAATAGGTTTCCTCCTGACGGAGGAATCCTAATAATAATAAAACTAACAATAACAATAGGTTTCCTCCTGACGGAGGAATCCTAATAATAAAACTAACAATAACAATAGGTTTCCTCCTGACGGAGGAATCCTAATAAATATAACTGCAAGCAGTAATGGCGGATTCCTCCAAACATTGCGAACCATTGAAAAATGTATATTCTTGACAAATTGGAATTGTATAGAAAAATCTATGCTGCAGAATTACCAATGGGATACCAAATCTGAAATATAATACCATCAAGATCCACAAGGGCCTTTATTTCAACCCAAGGAGTGAAGGGAGGGGGCTTGGTTAGCCTATCCATTCCAGAAAGCCTTTGTGCTTTAAGGCGTGGAATGTAGCGCCACCTATGGGTAATGGTGGGACAGTTGTGGTGTGGTAATTACCCTTGGTCTATACTTTCAAAAAAGCTCGACCAGAGCACACCCCCCGC